>NC_090725.1:294774938-294777438 GCF_036898095.1 Palaemon carinicauda | reverse complement strand
CTCCATTGAAAATACCCAATTACTCCAAATTTTTGCCACATCTTCCATTGAAAATACCCAATTACTCCAAATTTTTGCAACATCTTCCATTGAAAATACCCAATTACTCCAAATTTTTGCCACATCTTCCATTGAAAATACCCAATTACTCCAAATTTTTGCAACATCTTCCATTGAAAATACCCAATTACCCCATATTTTTGCCACATCTTCCATTGAAAATACCCAATTACTCCAAATTTTATGCAACATCTTCCATTGAAAATACCCAATTACTCCAAATTTTTTGCCACATCTTCCATTGAAAATACCCAATTACTCCAAATTTTTGCAACATCTTCCATTGAAAATACCCAATTACTCCAAATTTTTTGCAACATCTTCCATTGAAAATACCCAATTTACTCCAAATTTTTGCCACATCTTCCATTGAAAATACCCAATTACTCCAAATTTTTTGCC
The DNA here is from genome assembly GCF_036898095.1 of Palaemon carinicauda. Lineage (NCBI taxonomy): Eukaryota > Metazoa > Arthropoda > Malacostraca > Decapoda > Palaemonidae > Palaemon > Palaemon carinicauda. The sequence goes on along the minus strand of NC_090725.1, from coordinate 294,776,976 downwards.
ACATCTTCCATTGAAAATACCCAATTACTCCAAATTTTTGCAACATCTTCCATTGAAAATACCCAATTACTCCAATTTTTTGCCAACATCTTCCATTGAAAATACCCAATTACTCCAAATTTTTTGCAACATCTTCCATTGAAAATACCCAATTACCTCCAAATTTTTGCAACATCTTCCATTGAAATACCCAATTACTCCAAATTTTTTGCCACATCTTCCATTGAATAATTACCCAATTACTCCAAATTTTTGCAACATCTTCCATTGAAAATACCCAATTACTCCAAATTTTTGCCACATCTTCCATTGAAAATACCCAATTACTCCAAATTTTTGCAACATCTTCCATTGAATAATACCCAATTACTCCAAATTTTTGCAACATCTTCCATTGAAAATACCCAATTACTCCAAATTTTTGCCATCATCTTCCATTGAAATACCCAATTACTCCAAATTTTTGCCACATCTTCCATTGAAAATACCCAATTAACTCCAATTATTTGCAACATCTTCCATTGAAAATACCCAATTACTCCAAATTTTTGCCACATCTTCCATTGAAAATACCCAATTACTCCAAATTTTTGCAACATCTTCCATTGAATAATACCCAATTACTCCAAATTTTTGCCACATCTTCCATTGAAAATACCCAATTACTCCAAATTTTTGCCACATCTTCCATTGAAAATACCCAATTACTCCAAATTTTTTGCCACATCTTCCATTGAAAATACCCAATTACTCCAAATTTTTGCCACATCTTCCATTGAAAATACCCAATTACTCCAAATTTTTTGCAACATCTTCCATTGGAAAATACCCAATTACTCCAAATTTTTGCCACATCTTCCATTGAAAATACCCAATTACTCCAAATTTTTGCCACATCTTCCATTGAAAATACCCAATTACTCCAAATTTTTGCAACATCTTCCATTGAAAATACCCAATTACTCCAAAATTTTTGCCACATCTTCCATTGAAAATACCCAATTACTCCAAATTTTTGGCAACATCTTCCATTGTAAAATACCCAATTACTCCAAATTTTTGCCACATCTTCCATTGAAAATACCCAATTACTCCAAATTTTTGCAAACATCTTCCATTGAAAATACCCAATTACTCCAAATTTTTGCCACATCTTCCATTGAAAATACCCAATTACTCCAAATTTTTTGCAACATCTTCCATTGAAAAATACCCAATTACTCCCAAATTTTTGCCACATCTTCCATTGAAAATACCCAATTTACTCCAAATTTTTGCAACATCTTCCATTGAAAATACCCAATTTACTCCAAATTTTTTGCCACATCTTCCATTGAAAATACCCAATTACTCCAAATTTTTGCAACATCTTCCATTGAAAAATACCCAATTACTCCAAATTTTTGCAACATCTTCCATTGAAAATACCCAATTAATCCAAATTTTTGCAACATCCTTCCATTGAAAATACCCAATTACTCCAAATTTTTGCAACATCTTCCATTGAAAATACCCAATTACTCCAAATTTTTGCAACATCTTCCATTGAAAATACCCAATTACTCCAAATTTTTGCCACATCTTCCATTGAAAATACCCAATTACTCCAAATTTTTGCAACATCTTCCATTGAAAATACCCAATTACTCCAAATTTTTGCCACATCTTCCATTGAAAATACCCAATTACTCCAAATTTTTGCAACATCTTCCATTGAAAAATACCCAATTACTCCAAATTTTTTGCAACATCTTCCATTGAAAATACCCAATTAATCCAAATTTTTGCAACATCTTCCATTGAAAATACCCAATTACTCCAAATTTTTGCCACATCTTCCATTGAAAATACCCAATTACTCCAAATTTTTGCCACATCTTCTCCATTGAAAATACCCAATTACTCCAAATTTTTTGCAACATCTTCCATTGAAAATACCCAATTAATCCAAATTTTTGCCACATCTTCCATTGAAAATACCCAATTACTCCAAATTTTTTGCAACATCTTCCATTGAAAATACCCAATTTACTCCAAA
>NC_090725.1:294750610-294771938 GCF_036898095.1 Palaemon carinicauda | reverse complement strand
GGGGACGCCCCAGAACCATTTGGGGACGCCCCAAATCAATTGAGGAGCCCCCAAACCATTTGGGGACGCCCCAAGACAATTGGGGGAGCCTCAAAACCATTTGGGGATGACCTAAATCAATTTGAGGAGCCCAAAAACCATTTGGGGACGCAACAAATCAATTTGGGGAGCCCAAAACCATTTGGGGATGCCCCAAATCAATTGTGTATGTTATGGAGTGTTTCGCTGTATTCATTGATGTTATTAATATCATTATTGTTGTTATGGTTTAGGTCATGTATGTTTCTTACGTTTCCATTTTGGAATTTTTGTAAGGTTTTCATCTTTGATTGAGCGATGATGCGTGCTGGTGCTATTATTATTATTATTATTATTATTATTATTATTATTATTATTATTATTATTATTATTATTATTGTTGTTGTTGTTACTTGCTAAGCTACAACCTTAGTTGGAAAAGCAGGATGCTATAAGCCCAGAGGCTCCAATAGGGAAAATAGCCCAGCGAGGAAACGAAACAAGGAAATAAAATATTTTTAGGAACAGTAACATTAAAATATATATTTCCTATATGAACTATAAAAACTTTAACAAAACAACAGGAAGAGAAATAAGATAGAATAGCGTGCCCGAGTGTACCCTCAAGCAAGAGAACTCCAACCCAAGACAGTGGAAGACCATGATACAGAGGTTATGGCACTAACCAGGACTAGAGAACAACGGTTTGATTTCGGAGTGTCCTTCTCCTAGAAGAGCTGCTTACCATAGCTAAAGAGCCTCTTCTACCCTTACTAGGGGGAAAGTGGCCACTGAACAAATACAGTGCAGTAGTTAACCCCTTGAGAGAAGAAGAATTGTTTGGTGATCTTTGTATTGTCAGGTGTATGAGGACAGAGGAGAATATGTAAAAAATAGGCCAGACTATTCGGTGTATGTGTAGGCAAAGGGTAAATGAACCGTAACCAGAAAGAAGGATCCAATGTAGTACTGTCTGGCCAGTCAAAAGACCCCATAACTCTATAGCGGTAGTATCTCAACGGGTAGCTGGTGCCCTGGCCAACCTATTACCTACCTGCTATTGGATATTCGAATAGAGGTCTTATCAGGCTTTTGTAAAGATTTATTCTTATGTTTTATCCAATCTGTGTTTTTCCAATTGGAGTTTTTGTTTGATATTGCAGCTTATGCTAGTTCCTTCAATAGAGACCAAGGATTTTAATTTTGTTATTAAATGGAATATTTATGTTGCTTACTGTTATTGGTGCTGGCTTATTTTTTTTTATACTGACAAGAGTTGGAATTTGTTGGTGTTTGTTTTTATTTTCCACTTACTTTCGTAATCATCTATTCTTTTGATCTCCTTTTCGGCTTTTATTTTCAAAAACCTTTTGGAGTTTGTAGGATACATTATTACTTGTGTGATGTCATCTACATAGACATAGTTTATGGCATATTCTGCTGTGTAGATAATAAAAAGAGTTGAGGATAGTATGGCCCCCTGTGGCACCCCTCTTTTTTTTATATCTATTGATTCATCCAGTTTTTAATCTCTGCTGTGTAGATGATAAAAAGAGTTGAAGATAGTCTGGCCCCCTGCGGCACCCCACTTTTTTATATCCATTGATTCATCCAGTTTTCAATCTCTGCTGTGTAGATGATAAAAAGAGTTAAGGATAGTACGGCCCCCTGCAGCACCCCACTTTTTTATATCCATTGATTCACACAGTTTTCAATCTGCTACGTATTCTGACAATTCTGTTTTTAATCTAGCTTGAGAGAGTTTTTTTCCATTATTATTGGTAGTTCAAATTGGAGTATTCTATATTCGAGGCCGTCATACCATACTTTGTCAAATGCCTTAGAGATATCTCTGCAGAGGATATTGCATTGGTGTTTTTTATTTAGTTGGTTCATGGCTATTGTTTCGTAAATTGCCATGAGGGCAATTTCAGTGCTTCTCCCTGTCCTGAAACCATGTTTGTGTTTTTACAATTCATTGTTACTTTCTAGGAATCTCCTTAGTTTTGTGTTTATAATCTTTTCAAACACTTTTACCGGCACTTCAAGCAGAGTGATTGGTTTCCTGTTTGCTGGCTGTTTTTGGTAATATCCCATTGAGAGAGTTAGGTTTAGTATTTGTTAGAGTTTGTCATAGCTCATATACACTGTTAGAAAAAAACCGTAATTTCAATCGGAAATTCTCCGTAAAAATATACTGTTCTCAACCGCATTTCAGTAAAATACAGGCGGCCGTAATGTTACCTTGCTTTGTTATTAACTTTCATGGGCTGGTGACCGTAATATCACGCGTTTACGTCAATATATCAGTTTTTAACACAGTAAAAATCCTGGAATAAATGTTGTCAGACATCTACCGTTTTCTTAATGCAAATTTTTACCAGTGTACGGGTTCCTGCTTTTGACATTCCATCCTTATTGATAACGGTCTGCCCGAAGGCGATGATAATTCCTGGGTGGTAGATGCCTCTGGCAGGTTTTCTAAAGAGAAAAGGCCAACTTCTAATCAACTACATATTTAACAGGCCAACCCAACCCATTAGTCAAAAAAAGGCCAAAATGTAGCATCTAAGGCCAACCTTTTTCATATAACTAAAGGCCAACCTATTTCATAATGGCCAAATTTGAAATTTATGGTCTGAAAAAGGACAATTTGGACGTTTTTGCCCTGAAAAAGGCCAACCTGACAAGCTTGCCGCTGGCCAGCGTGCTTGGTGGATTTATGGAATCGAATTCTCGCTAGCGATAATTTCATATTTCGGCCTCCAGGCCCTAGGACTGTCAGTCCTGCTATGGACGTGATTGCCTTAGCTACTGTTGTTGAAGGACCAGATGCCTGTCGGCAATATGGTCCTTTCTTGCGTGGTGTTGAGGTCAGGTTTTTCTTACTGTACAAAAAGCGCTATTCATAAGATATAGCAATATTTAAGCAAAATAATTTTTTTAGTAAACAAAAATCAATAAAAAAAAAATAGTTTATAAGCAATTTATTTTTTACATTCATAACCAAATAAAAGATAAAACAGTTAATTAACGAATTTATTTCTAAAGCAAAAAAATATTCAAGTAAAAGAATTTAAACCAAAAATTTTCTTTAACAAAAAAAGTTGATAAAAAAATGATTTTTTAAGCAATTTTTATTCAATATTCAGAGCCAAATAAAAGATAAAATTAAATGTTATTCAAGGGTAACATCAGCTCGCATCTAGAAAGGACATACATTAAAAAAAAAACACCAACAATTTGATTCACAAGGAGGTGGTAGAATTTTGACGTCCAAACGCGGTAAAAATCAAATGTTTTTTTTTTCCAAAAAAGTTTGAAAAATATCGGGATTTGGCAGTTCGCACCGATAACGTGAAACAATTGCCAGCATTCCAAAGCCCTTAAATTTTGGGGGGGCCAATTGGAAGCATCTGAGTAATTAAAACCCCAAATCCAATCTAGCTATTGAAATACAAACTTTTACTCACGTACAGGTAACTGAAATCAGAAAAAAAAAAAACAGGACTGGAAAGGGGACTGTACCCAAAGAAGTTAGGACTTGCTCATAAAAGATGAATGATGTACTAACCAAGGAAAGTGAATCTGCATCTGTATTAGCATCACACTTTGGTAGGTTAATCTTTGGCCATGTCAGTCTTTTTGAAGAAAAGAAAACGGAACACTAGCGAAAGTCCTCAAGAGAAAAAAAATCTATGAACAAATAGGAATCACGGAATATTTAACATCCAGGTATCATGGTGTAAATGGGTTTGAATTTAGTTCTAATTAATTTCACAACAAAACTTCCGGGTGAAATAAGCCCCACCCACTGATGACGTCATAGCCAATCACGTTGTCTCCCACGTTGGCAGCAATCATAATATACCACCTTACAAATTTTAAACTATATTAACTTATAAAAATTTTAAGGGGATGTGTTGTGACCACTGTTACACGAGGGACATGATTGGCACTGACGTCATCAGTGGGTGGAGCTTATTTCGTCTGGAATCTCTGCGGTGAATATACAGCGCCTGTAATTGAATATGTATGGCAGAGACTTTAGATGGTTATTATAAAGTATAAATGATTAACCTATCAGCATCGTATTCAAAACAATTTATTTCAAATCGTAGCCTGAATAGAAAGAACACTTACATATATAATTGCTTCTAGGCCTAATTTAATCCATAGGTAAAGTAGAATCAATATCGAAAGTGCGTGCGGTAATTGAATTATTGAAAATGTAAATGCACACATATACACAGTATATATATATATATATATACATATATATATATATATATATATATATATATATATATATATATATATATATATATGTGTGTGTGTGTGTATATATATATATATATATATTATATATATATATATATATATATATATATATATATATATATCGTCTGCATCTGTATCTTAATTATTGGCCTTCGGTTTTTCTGATTCAGAGTATTTACTCTTACAGATGATATCTTCAAGGTGACTCTTTGGCCGTAATTAAGTATCAGGCAACCGATCTTTGAGACCACATATCTAGGAAAATGTGAAATTCAAATCTTCACATTAAAAATCATGTTTCAATCGATGTATGGCATTTGGCGACGTCTCATTGAACTTGAAACTGATTTGGAATTGAATTGGATTTGATAAATTCGCCAATTTCGTTGGATTAGAATTGATTGTAATTGATGAAAAGGAATTGATCCAAATCCTGCATTTAACAATTATACGTTAAGCATATCAAAGCATATCATTGAGTTCTCTATTTCGTTGTAAGATATTATTATTATTATTATTATTATTATTATTACTAGCCAACCTACAACCCTAGTTGGAAAATCAAGATGCTATAAGCCCAAGGGCTCCAACGGGGAAAAATAGGCCAGTGAGAAAAGGAAATAAGGAAACATAAATCATGAGAACAAATTAACAATAAATCATTCTAAAAACAACGTCAAAACAGATATGTCATGTATTAACTATAAAAAGACTACTGACCGCCTGTTCAACATAAAAACATTTGCTGCAACTTTGAACTTTTGAAGTTCTACTGATTCAACTACCCGATTACGAAGATCATTCCACAACTTGGTTACACCAGGAAAAAAAAAACTTCTAGAATACTGTGTAGTATTGAGCCACATGATGGAGAAGGTCTGGCTATTAGAATTAACTGTCTGCCAAGTATTACGAACCGGATGGAATTGTCCAGGATGATCTGAAAATATCCGATATTTCAACGATATTGCTGATATTTATTTGAATACATTACATGACTATTTATGATTGGGGTTTTGGTAGCGTTGGTGGTAATACCCAGACTAGGGTTCGAGTCCCACTCAAACTCGTTAATTACTTTGGTCGCTGCAACCTCACCATCCTTGAGAGCTAAGGATGGGACGTTTGGGGCCAGCCTATAGTTCTCTCTGCTGAGTTATCAGCAGCCATTGGCTGGCCCTTCTTGACCTACCTTGGTTGGAGAGGGGACTTGGGTGCTGATCATATGTACTGTATATGGTCAATATATATATATATATATATATATATATATATATATATATATATATATATATATATATATATGTGTGTGTGTGTGTGTGTGTGTGTGTGTGTGTGTGATCCGTGCCAAATCCCCCATCCACCCAAGCTAGGACTAGGAAGAGCCAAGCAATGGCTACTGTGGACGTCAGTAGGTAGAACTACAGGCTCCTCCCAAAACGCCCATCCTTAGCTCACAAGGTTGGTGAGGTTGCAGACACTAAAGAAAACTACTCGAACCTCAGTCCTGCAGATCACCAGGCAGGGACGTTTCCAATGGGGTATATTCTTCTTTTTTTTTCAGACATATTAGAAAAACAGTCCAAATAAAAGAGAGAGACTGAAAGAACTAAAATTCTATTAAGAGCAACGACATTAAAAAAGAAAACAAGAGCTTCCAGACATTACCAAGAGTAACATTAGCGGTTGAAAATTATACGAGAACGAGTCGCATTGGAGGCACTACAGAAGTTGCATTCTCTTGTTGCATCATAAATCTTGCAATAATGGCAACAATGGGACACATTACATCAATGATGCTATCTCTTCTTCTCACGGATATGCCTTTGTTCCTTCGTAGTAAAGGAGAACGCGCGAACATGGAACTATAACTTCTTTAACTGTAACTATAACTTCTCTCTTCCCTATGCAACGAATGCTTGATGTGTTAGTAAACAAAAGGACATAAAAATAAACCCAGACAAAAGAAATGTGACGGTGGCATACTGCATTTCAATGTTTTGTATAAAATACGATTATCTTTCAAATATCTATTTAGTTCATGTCCCGAAACGGGGTGTGATTCGAGATAGATATATGGGAATTAGCTTCCCTTTTACATATATGCTCCACTTTACTGTTTTTTTTTTTTTTTTTGTTATTTATTTATTTTGTTTTTTACTGTAAAGTATCTGGTTTTTTGTACTGCTTAAGGCTTGTACTATTTCTGGTAATAAGTTCGCATCTTTATCTATTTGCATAAATTGTATTTTACAAAGTCACGCATTCTTATCTACAAAACTATCCTGTGAAAATATTTCTCATGTACAAAAATATACTGTGATAATATTTCTCATCTGCAAAAGTAACCTGTGAAAATATTTCTCATCTACAAAAATTTATTGTGATAATATTTCTCATCCGCAAAAGTCGCCTGTGATAATATTTCTCATCTGCAAAATTTCCTGTGATAATACTTTTCATCTACAAAAATATCCTGTGATAATATTTCTCATCTGCAACAATATGTGATAATATTTCTCATCTATAAAAAATATCCTGTGATAATATTTCTCATCTACAAAAATATCCAGTGATAATATTTCTCAAGAATAATAAAATAACATTTGAAGTTTTATCCAGAGGAATATTAACGTTCATGATATTATTTTGATTTTGAAAGGACCATTCATTTTTAACATGCTATATGTGCCATCTGAAAATTAGTCGCTTTCTCCCATTATAACTACAATGATAGATTCCAAAACATTTCAACTACTCACCAGATCATTTCAATTTTCGGTTATTAAAACAGAAATTCTTTATAGATTTCAGGCATATTTTAATAAGGAAAACACTAATTATCAAGTAGTATTAAGATATATACTTTCCTCTAATACTTATCCTTCCAGAACAAAAAACGGATTTTGAGCGAAGCGAAAAATCTATTTTTGGGTGAGATGGCCATGTCGTCCTGATGGAAGTTTCTATAGGGTAGCTTCCTAGGGTATATTACAACTACGGCGATATTCCCAGAGAATTTACCTTAAGGTACCAGAATTCTAACTCCTGGAGCGAGTATCCCTCGTGAAAGGGATATCGCGACATATCAGAGGACGTATTCTAGACACGTCACATGGCAATCTACAACCTGGACAGAGATTGCGTCTCGTAGGAGGTGATTGACGAGATACGAATTCGGGAAAGAAAAAGGGGAGCCGCTCCCAAGGCTTCCCTATCCCCCGATTCGTATGCGTGCCTGGCGCCAATCCTGGCGCCATCTGTATTCCTTGTAGCGTACACGAGGTGCTACAGATACTGTATGTAGGGAGGGGTCCTACAGCCCTTTCTTAGAAAGGCAAGGGCGGGTCCATCAGGACGACATGGCCATCTCACCCAAAAATAGATTTTTCGCTTCGCTCAAAATCCGTTTTTTGGGCTCAAGCCATGTCGTCCTGATGGAAGTGTACCAGAGCATTACTGTATCTGTGGATTCTCAGAACGTGCCGTACTCCCCGGAGGTAATTTTTTCCCGGTCGACTAGACCTAGAGACCTAAGATGTTACCGTTATACATCTTTTCAACTAACTATAAACTATGTTAGAGCTTCCTGCCCCCTACAGGGAAGAGTCCTACTAGACTCTGGAAAAGTCTCGAAGAGTACATATATCTATGTATGAATACCAGGCAAGTTAATATAGTGGTCTCGCCCTATATTAAGTAAAGCATAGTTTGTAAAGGACCACTGCGTCAATATGAAATATCGACCAGTTTTCCGCACAATACTTGCATTGGACAAAGGTTTTATATCCGCATAGGAGGAAAACCAATGCAACATAGCTTGCATAAAGGAACAATTCTATTAGAATTATCCCAGATAAGGTACATAGAATGAATGCTCAATTATACCAATAAATTGACACAGGTGAAGGAGACGCAAGGTTCTCAAGAACCAGATTATTGACAGGCAATAAATAGACAGGTTAACCACAATTATATATATATATATATATATATATATATATATATATATATATATATATATATATATATATATATATATATATATATATATATATATATATAAGAAGAGGATAACCCAAAACTTTAAGCATAAGTATGATAGTAAACAGAGCTTGTTTGTCTGAAAGAAAAAACATTAGATGCCACTTTTAAGATACCGAGGTATCAAAGTCATAAAAGCCTGTATTACAAATCAATGACATTAGCGTTAGAAACGCTCGGCACACATGTCTGCACTTATGCTAGGTTCACCTTCGGAAATGGAACAGTCTGGATGGGCAACACAGTGCCCTCACTTAGTTTGTAGTACAGTATGTAACTACACACTCACCCTGGAATTAATCGTCCCAATTAAGACCACTGTTCCTCGCAGAGTTAAACAGTAGGGTTAACACCGCGACCCACTGCTACCACAGATCTCTTTTAGTTCCTCTACTTGCTTCGCATAGTGGCGAAAGAACACTCTGGAAGACTTCCAGCCAGTGTATGAACGGAGATGTTCAAAATCCATACAATTAAAGAAATTTAAGAATGAGGCAACTTTCCTCGGATTGTGACCTGCGGGTGTATTGTCAGGATCCGCTCTGCGAATAAAATATGTGATTTTCGCTCTTGAGTTGATTCAGAGATAAATTTGAGCCTGATGTTTCTCCCCTGAATAGTTGACCACCCTTGAAGTCTGAAGTTCTATGAAGATAGACCTTTAGGCATTCTACTGGACATAGAGATGCATCTTCTTTCAGAGGGCAGATTCTCCAGGGACCCCACCTGTTGGTGGGTAACTCATTCTTGGCGAGAAACGTAGGATCCGGAAACAGGTTCAGTTCTTCCCCATCCAGGAACTGAACACGACCTGCCTCTCTCGAGAGGCTACAATCTCACTAACCCTGGCCCCGGACGCGAGTGCAAAATAGGAAAATAACTTTTTGTGTCAAATCCTTTAACGCACACTCTTCATTGCTCAACAGAGAAGCGAAATGAAGAACTTGTCTAAAGACCATGAAATGGGCTTTGGAGGTGCTGAAGGTCTGAGCCTAGCACAGGCTTTCGGGACTTTATTAAAGATCTCGTTACCTAGGTCGACCTGGAAGGCATATAGAATGGGTCTTGTCAAAGCAGACTTACACGCTAAAATCGTGTTCGCTGCCAACCCTTGACCATGGAGGTGGAGAAAAAAGATAAGCAGAAGTCTGTCAAGATCTCCTGCAGAATCTTCGCCTTGACAAAAGGCCACCCATTTTCTCCAAGATGACTCATATTGCCTTCTAGTAGATTTGCATTTATATTCCTCAAGGAAGTCTATACTGGCTTTCGAAATCCCGAAACGCTTTCTCACCGCTAGGGAGAGAAAATCATGAACTGCAGGGTCCGGGTTTTCTGTAATGAAGCGCAGACAGTTGACTTCTGGACTCGCTGGTCAGAACTGGATCTGGTAGTGGTACAAACTTCAGCTACAGTTCCAATGCCAGGAGGAACCACACGCTGTTCGGCCACTTGTGGGCCACTATTGCCGCTACCCTTTGAAGGATCTCAGTTTGTTGAGGACCCTCAACAGAAGGTTGTAAGGAGGGCACAGATAAATCTTGGACCATCTGTTCCAGTCGAGGGACATCGCGTCCACTGCTTCCGCTAAGGGGTCCTCGTACGGGGCACGTACAGGGGCAACTTCTTGTTGTCTTTCGTCGCAAAGAGGTCTATCTGCAGTTCTGGGACTGATTCAGAATGAAGGAGAATGATCCTGCGTCTAAGGACCATTCCGACTCTATCGGTGTGAACCTGGATAGAGCGTCCGCTGTCACATTGCGGACTCCTTGATGGTGAACTGCCGACAGGTACCACTTCTTCTTTTCCGCCAATCGGAAGACGGCCAACATCACCTGGTTGAGAGGTGGTGACCTCGATCCTTGTCGATTCAAGTATCTTACAACTACCTCGCTGTCTATTACCACTTTATGTGGAACGAATGACGCGGGGATACTTTCTTTAAGGTAAGGAGCACTGCCCTAGCTTCTAGAAAGTTTTATGAGAAAGGTCTTGAATAGCCTGGACCAAGTCCCCTGGATTTTTTTCCGATGAGAGTGACCTCCCCATCCCTCCTTTGAGGCGTCTGAGTTAATCGTCACCGACGGGGGAGGTGGCTGAAGAAGAACCTGACTTCTTTAGATGTCTGGCTTGGGACCAAGGCCTGAGAAGAGTACTTAGCCGAAGCGGCTGGTCTTCTCAGATCTCTTCACGCGTTTGATGCATAACTTCTCCAAACTCCGATTGCATCCTTTAGCTGTGCTCTTAGCACTGGGTCTGTCACCGAAGCAAACTGGAGAGAGCGCAGTACTCTCTCCTCCTCATGTCTTGATATCCTTTCGGAATCTTGAAGTCTCTTGACAGAACCCGCTATCTCCTTCCTTTTCTTCGCCGGGGTGGAGAAACGGTGTGACAAAAGGTCCCAGTGGATCTTAGCCACTGGAACTTTTGAGATGGAGAAAGTCGAGACTTTTTCTGTTGATCTTGAAGCCTAGGTACTCTAGGAACTGGATCACTTGACTGGAAGCTTGCAAGCATTCTGTCTCGGATGCTGCCCACACCCACCAGTCGTCCAGGTAGGCTACTACCTGAATTCCCTTTAGGCGAAATTGTTTGAGAGCTACGCTCGCAAGCTTCGTAAAAATCCTTGGGGCTATGTTTAGCCCGAATGGCATGGCTCCGAAGGCGTATAGTCTTCGTTGTAGCCTGAACCCTAGGTAGGGGGAGAGTCGATGGCTAATTGGAATGTGCCAGTAGGCGTCTGACAAGTCTATAGAGATGGAATATGCCCTCTTGGGCAGTAAGGTCCTTATGTGTTGCAGTGTTAGCATTTTGAATTTGCAATTCACTATGAACTTGTTAAGTGGCGACAAGTCCAGAATGACTCTGAGCTTTTCCGAGTCTTTCTTGGGAACACAAAACAGCCTCCCTTAGAAATTGAAGGGCTTCACCCTTTTTCTCCAACCGTTCTTGAACGTACTCCTCCATAATGAGTAGGCTGTGGGACCAGGGATCGAAGGTCCACCGATCCCAAAATTTCAGAAGTCTCCCTCCTACCGGCATCACCTCACTTGGACTGCCGTCCTGAGGTCTTGCCTTCCTGACCACGACCACCCCTGAATCCCCTTCCCCTTGAGGGGCTTCTAGACGAGCCTCTGGCTGCTCCTATAGGCTTTGCTCGAAAGGAAGTAGACTGCCCTTCGAACGCTGGGGTGAATGCCGTGGATTGTGTCGACACGGCCTGGGGTACCCACTGAAAGGTGGTCGGGGTTTGTGCCACGATCTGGGGCACTGGGGGCAATGGCAATTGCAGTTGCTGTTGCTGTTTAAGAGGCTTGGCTGGCCGAGACGGTAGCCTAGTCCTCATAGTCTTCCTCTTTGGTTGAGGACCCTCATCCGGGGAGGACTTTCTTTTGATAGCCAGGCCCCACTTCTGGAGAAGGTTTCTATTCTCCAAGGCGGCTTTATCAAAAACTTCTTTGACCAAGTCGGTAGGGAAAAAGGTCTTTTCCCCAAATGTTGGAGGAGATTAGTTTCTTTAGCTCGTGCCTCACCGTAGCCGAGGTAAACACGAACTCCCTACAAGCTCTCCTTGCCTTGACGAAGCCATAAAGGTCCTTCGTCACTGTGGCCAGATGAGGCTTGGCCACTACCATGAACATTTCATGGACCTTGGGGTCACTTGACATCGTCTCGAGAGTAGTCTGAAGAGACATTGAGGCAGTCAGTCTTTCTTTTGTATCGAACTCACTTCGCAAAAGAAAGTCAGACAGCTTAGGGAGGTCCTTGCCGAACTGACGTCCGGCAATATCAGCCTCCAACTTTCCCACTGAGAACGTAAGATGGACGTCCTTCCAGTCTTTGTGGTCCATAGGCAGGGCCAGCGACAAGGGTTTACACTCCTCTAGGGAGGGGCAAGACTTGCCGGCCTCGATTGCTTTTAGTACAGCCAGAAACCCTTTCTGTAAAAGGGGGAAGGTTCTAGTAGGCGAGGACACAAAGGAAGGGAGCCTCCTATTCAATGCAGCTACCTTTGAGTTAGAGAAGCCCCTCTCTTTCATCGAGGATGAAAGTAGAGCTTGAGCCTTAGCATGGTCCATCACTATGACCTCCTTCGGCTCTGTCTCCTCCTTTGAAGCTGGTTCCTTCCTCAGCCGGACATAATAGTCCGGATATGATGCCTTGCTGGGCCAGAATTCCACCCTCCAGGGGAACTGAGCCCAGCTTATCCGAGATGACGATCTTTCCAGTCGTCATCGGCATGTGCTCAGCATACCTCCATGGGTTAGCATCTGAGCACAAGGGAAGGTCTTTCACATTGAGCTTTTTCTGGGGCCCATGTGATTCTGCAAGGCACTGCATTCGCAGTTCCATTGCAGCCGCCTTCTCCCGATTCTCCTTCTGCATTTGTTGGATCATTCCAACAATAGAAGAGAGGGCCTGTCCCAGCTCTACTGGGAGACCGGCTGATGTAGAGGGGCTTGAACTTCATCCTGGGCTTCTGCCAGGAGGTCTTCCTCCTGACACCCGTCCACATCAGATATCCTGTCATTTAGCTGGATGTCTTGCATCGCGACCGCGACTTCAGCATCCACCTGGATCTGAACTTAGGGAATCTCCTCTTGAGGCTGGGGAATCACTGCATCAGCCGATGCCTTAGGGAAAAGATACGCCCTCATCTTCTCACTTGGAAGATAAGGGCCAGAAGTGTTCTTTTGGAAGCCCCTTACCCAGGTACGAAGCTTCTTCCTAGCTATTTAAATGTCTCATTAATCAGGTTAGTGCACACAGTACATACCTGAGGGTCCCAATACCGGAGATCATCCTTGGAGACAGCGTATGCTGCGTGTCTCCTACAAAACTCATGTCCGCAGAGGTTCTTGCTGCTGACATTGCAGAAAGCACTTCCCCACTTCGGAGTGTCCTTCTGTAAAGAGAAGAAATTTCCATGAGTATCAAGTGAACTATGTATCACTGGATATGCATAGTATAGCATAACAATTCAGAAAGGAAAGACACACACTTGTGTTTCCCTCACAACCCATTGTTGCAGCCTTCCAGATAATAAAATAAAAAATGGTTTATCTCTTCTAGAGTAACCAATGCAAGGTTTCCAGAGGAAACAGGTGGAGCTCACAACTAAGCAATGATTTTAAAATTCTGGATAATAGACAGGGAAGAACTCAGCTTCCTATCTGAGGGCAACAGCAAAGGGATGTGCAAGAAAACACAATAGTGTTAGAAGATACAGTGCTGTACCAAAACCTTTACTATAGTTTTCTTCTTACTGTATATGCTATACAGAAGAATACTAGTACAGTATAGGGGGATGTGTGCCGGCCTGCCTTTGCCGGCCGGCACACACCACAACTAGCTTTAAAGTATACTACTTAACAGCTATAGGGCGGCAGCACTCTGGTTCAAATGCCTGTGCCGGTCGGCAGCAACTGCCGGCCGGTAACAGCCAGTGTTGGCCGGCAATGGCTGCCGGCCAGCAACTACACAAGGTAGTACCCAGCTGCCGGCCACACTCTTGGTGACCGGCAGACAAGGACTGACATAAGCCGGCCGGCAAAGGTACAAGACCGATGCCAGCCGGCAGCAAAAGAACCAGAGAACTACCCTGCCCGGCTGCCGGCCTCATAGGCCGGCAGCCGGGACAGGTACAGCACTAGAAGAAAATAGAATGGATGCCGGGATAAGAGTGTACACTACCTCCAAGCCCGGCAACCGAAAGAGTGCATATAAGGAAGGGGAGAAATTAATTCAGGCTTCCTTGACCAATGCCGTCCGGCTCTGCCGGCAGGCATGGATGAGGGACCAAGAGAGGTCCGGGCAGCACTCGAAAACATAAGACCCTTGCCGGCCAGCAGCTCTGCCGGCCGGCAATGGGCTGAGTCAATTCCACATCCCAACCTATACTAGGTCCAGAAGTAGAACGACGTACAGTACAGTAAGACCCCTGCCGGCCAGCTCTGCCGGCCGGCAAGGTACAGTACAGTAATGGCTAGGCCATTACGGAGATAGAGGGGGAAGGGACAAGAGGGTCCTGCCAACCTTGCTTTAGTGACAGATCACCCGCAGCCAAGAAACTTATCTTAGCCTAAGGGAGATCTAAGGGAAAAGGCCAGCAATACTTGCCAGCTTCCAGAGCACCAAAGCAAGGAAGGCGTTGCTACTCCCAAGGGAAGAACTTATCCTCCCCCGAGAACAGCAACAGGACTTAGTCTGGTCGATCACAAAAGAAGGAATCATTTAGAAACCTTCGGTAGTGACCTAAAGGAGCTAAGCTCCCTTTGTATGTGTTAGGTCAGCGAGGGGGACTCTGCCCCAAGCCAGACAACACAGACTCAGACTAAAAACTCTGTTGTTCTGTCAATCTTGAACCATAACTACAGGAACAGGAAGGTACAGTAACACCCTGGTATAGTTTTATCGAAAATAAATTCGAAAAAAACCACTTAGGGATAAGCCCAAGGCTTAAACAGAGGGAAAGGGATTGCATACCTTCTCCGAAGAAAAGAAAGCAACCGGGGAGTATGATAAAGTATACTAAGGCTCCATAAGCAATTAGCCTAGGCACCAAGAGAATCGATTACCTAATTCACCGAAACTCACACGTATACAATCTTGGAAATATTCCACACAGTCTAAAATGTATAAGATATAGCCTAAAGCTTCAATAAAATTTTAATTACACTCGGAAAAACCAAAATCATGCATGAAGTACTAGGACCAAACGACTAGGCTACATGGCCTAGCGTAGGCCAGAATGGCGAATACTTCGCCAAATAATACTAAGCACGAAAGGAAATCCTATGTAATGCTAAATAGCTAAAATTTATTAAAGCAAAACAACCAGGAATGTCGCTCTGACTAACTAATTTATACCTAGCGAGCGACAGTGTCCAGGACACCTCTGGTAGGCTACGGCTCTTGTATCAAAGATTAATCCTATTAATCACTCAAAATTTTACCAAGAGCCTACATTTATACATAACAGACACTATACTCAACTTATCAGAGGCCGACGAAGACGAAGAAGCCATGAAAAGTCGAATAAATCCAAGATTTGCGAGAAAAACAGGAAAAAACACCGAGTTGTTAAGCTACGCAAAAAGGAATACAGATGGCGCCAGGATTGGCGCCAGGCACGCATACGAATCGGGGGATAGGGAAGCCTTGGGAGCGGCTCCCCTAATTCTTTCCCAAATTCGTATTTCGTCAATCACCTCCTACGAGACGAAATCTCTGTCCAGGTTGTAGATTGCCATGTGACGTGTCTAGAATACGTCCTCTGATATGTCGCGATATCCCTTTCACGAGGGATACTCGCTCCAGGAGTTAGAATTCTGGTACCTTAAGGTAAATTCTCTGGGAATATCGCCGTAGTTGTAATATACCCTAGGAAGCTACCCTATAGGAACTTCCATCAGGACGACATGGCTTGAGCCCAAAAAAGATAAACTTAGTTTATATGATGATTCACGTACCTTTGTCATTTCATTTTACTTCATACTGAAAATATTCTCACAGCAATATCATTTGTAAAAGGATTGTCAAAGAAGCAGGAGAAGGGGGAGACGGATATGGAAAGACGTATGTACATTATAAGCTATATATACATATATATACATACATACATACATATATATATATATATATATATATATATATATATATATATATATATATATATATATATACATATATATCTATATATATATATATATATATATATATATATATATATATATATATATATATATATATATATATATATATATAATTATATAAATTCTACGTGCATAAACATATGAATATTATTTCAGAGTACATCTATAAATACAGAGCAGTGCGATGGACGTGAAAGCATTTTCCTATTTCTCCGTCAATACTGGGAGCCAAATGATAACATTTCCATCGAAGTGCCTTGTTATGCCTCGCCTAATGGCTAGAAACACCGAGTTTTCTGCCTCATAAGTATAATGGGACAGTATCAGGAAGGAAACAAATGTATTAGCTGAAATGCTTTCCAAATACGTGTTTGGCCTAAAACTGGAGAGAAATATTGAGTAATGGAGGGATTTAGAGAGATGGAGGCAGAGAAAATTTATTAAATCATAAAAATAGCTTTAATTAGAAAAGAAATAGGTAGCAGGGTTTCCAACTTAAGATTATTCCTGCAACCTTCCACAGTAAACTTCTGTCCACCAATAAATTTTTATCAGAAGTGTGCCTGGCAGTCTGGTGAATTTTTTACTGAAAATTAACTCAGCCACATATGTGTTCACAAAGTTTTGGTCATGTCGCGTCTCTCTCTCTCTCTCTCTCTCTCTCTCTCTCTCTCTCTCTCTCTCTCTCTCTCCCCTTGATTACTGAGCGTCCACGTGTAAAAAATGATAATGGCATCGATTATTTTTCAGAATGATATACGGTTGAGAGAGAGAGAGAGAGAGAGAGAGAGAGAGAGAGAGAGAGAGAGAGAGAGAGAGAGAGAGATTATCATTATTATTATTATTATTATTATTATCATTATTATTATTATTATTATTATTATAATAATAATAATTACACACACATATATATATATATATATATATATATATATATATATATATATATATATATGATAAATTTTGCACATTTTTACGTGTTTTTCATATTCGTGGCCAAGTGGGTTAAGTCACTGTCTATATAAGCTTGCCGACCAGGGTTCGATTCCCGGCCGGAGCCAAGCTCTTGTCTTTGTGAGATTTCGCCTGGGTCTGTGATCCCGAGGTTGTTAAGAGAATCCAGACATTAATATATCAAAAATATATATGGCTTATTTGAATATATATATATATATATACATATGTATATATATATATATATATATATATATATATATATATATATATATATATATATATATATATATGTGTGTGTGTGTGTGTGTGTGTGTGTGTGTGTGTATACAAAATACTTCAATATTCTAATCTCGGTTACTGTGCCCATCGTTTACCTGAATTTACTCTATTAAAAAACAGCCTCTTCCACACGAGGGAGATTTTGGGACTTAAAGTTTCACCTAATTTATCACTGACACCAGATGAGATTATAATCTCACTAGTTTCTCCCAGTGTAATTCTGGTTTTAAAAAAAAATGAGGGGTGAGCAAATTACCTCATTTGCTGACATATACGAGGCGTTGGAGGAAAAAATTGTCAAAAAATTCTCCTGCCTTGATGAGCCCTGGATACAGATGAGAGATAGATTCTTCTTCTTCTTCTTCTTCTTCTTCTTCTTTGTCTGCATCTTTTCCCACTTCTATGTGGGGTCGATGTTTCTGCCCAGCGTTCTGCATCTATCTCTGTCCCACACTTCATCACCGGTTAATCCCTTTGATCGAAGATCATCCTTGATGCAGTCCATCCACCTTCGCTTTGGTCTCCTCCTTCTCGTTCCCTGTACCTCCATTTCCATCACTCTCCTCCCAATATACTGTTCATTTCTTCTCATGACATGACCGTACCACCTCAGTCTACTTTCTTGGATCTTATCTGATAGTTCTCTAACTCCTGTGGTACCCCTAGATGAGAGATAGATTATGCATGCAAATTGCTGTAGGCTGCATTACTTTTAAATACTTTTTAGTACACAAATCGAAGTACAAGAATTATTCTTAGTAGCCTATTTGGTAACGATCCTGACTAGAGTTCACCAGATTGGGATTCGAGTCCTGCTCAAACTATTTAGTTTCTTTGGTGTCTGTATCCTCACCATCCTTCTGAACTAAGAATGTGGGGTTTGGGGGAGCCTATAGGTCTATCTGCCGAGTCAAAAGCAGCGATCAAAATTGTGGCCAGGCAGCTGTTCACAAACAAACACACACACACACACACACACACAAATTACAAACACACAACAGGGATGAAAGCATAACCTCCTTCCAACTTCGTTAGCGGAGGTAATTACAAATGGGATCGTTTGAAAATTCTATTTAAAGACATTGATTGAATCCTTAATGTATGACAGAATGAGAGTGATTTGAACTTCTAACTGGTCTTGAGACACATTATGACTCAATTTATGAAAGAAGAATTTTTTTGGATTAAAAGTTTAATGTTTAAAGGCTGCTCATGAATGGCAGAGGCAATGGACAGTGACATTGCCCTATCAGGACAATGCCCTGGAGACTGACCATATTACACACTGTATATGATCATCACCCAAGCGCCCTCTCCACACAAGCTAGGCCCAAGGAGGACCCGGCAATTGCTGCTGATAACTTAGCAGATAGACCTATAAGCTCCCCAAAACCCCGCATCATTAGCTCACAATGATGGTGAGGTTGCAGCGACCAAAGGAACTAACGAGTTTGAATGGGACTAGAACCCCAGTCTGGCAATCACCAATCAAGGACGCTAGTGCTAGGCCAGAAGATGATTTTAGATACAAAATAGGAAATATATATATATATATATATATATATATATATATATATATATATATATATATATATATATACAACACACACACACACACACATATATATATATATATATATATATATATATGTATATTACATATATATATATATATATATATATATATATATATATATATATATTTATGTATATATATACAACACACACACACACACACACACATATATATATATATATATATATATATATATATATATATATATATATATATATTTCTTTTTTAAATTTGATCAGTTTTAAGACGTCAAATTTAAAAATATGTTTCTAAACTCACTGTTTAGAAGATTTATTACCCCGATTCAATTTTTTTACATATGGAAATAAGGCTTAATTTCACAGATCAGGATGTTTCTATTAATATTAAAGCTAGCAGTAGGCATTCCATTCAAGACACACCTTTGGAGATGTTACATTTGAGGTTCTTTCATATTAACCTGCACGAAATTAGATAGAATTAGTAAAAATGCTCTCTTTATATATGACTGGTATACTCGACCTGTCAAAATGATATATATGCAAGCATACGCACACGCAACCCATCTCAACACTGTATGGCTAATTCTTCTCCCCTTATCCCATATATATATATATATATATATATATATATATATATATATATATATATATATATATATATGTGTGTGTGTGTGTGTGTATAGATGCATATATATATATATATATATATATATATACGCACAAACACACACACATATCTATATGTATATATATACATATATAAATATATATATATATATATATATATATATATATATATATGTATATATATATATATATATGTATATATATATATATATATATATATATATATATATATATATTATTTATATATATATATATATATACATAGCTAGACAATTACTCTTTACCATGTAGGGGAGATTATCATAATTACATAATCCCAATATTAACTTATTCTCGCAATATAATATAACACACACACCTCGCATAATTCTCTCCGGAGTAGCATATACAGATCAAACAAACCTCCTACATCTGTCTGGGTTTACTTCAACAAAAGACGTAAACTAAAAGACAATTCTTTTTTCCTTTTTTTGGACATTTATTCTTCAACCCTTCATCTCCCTTCCCCGAGGACGTAACTGAAGCTTTTATAGTGAAGAACTGCTCTTTTTCCAGGCTCTTCAATTACTCTTTTCCTTCCTTATCTGTCTTGAAGAGTTGCTCTTTTCATTTACGTGGGTAAGCTTTCTCTTCAGTTAATAATTAATAAATAAATTATTTAGCATAGCCTTTTTGTTAGTGGGTTTCACTCTGTTGATTGTTGTGAATCAATATTTAATATATATATATATATATATATATATATATATATATATATATATATATATATATATATATATATATATATATATATATACATAATCACAAACATATGTATCTCTCTCTCTCTCTCTCTCTCTCTCTCTCTCTCTCTCTCTCTCTCTCTCTCTCTCTCTCTCTCTCTCTTATATATATATGTATATATATATATATATATATATATATATATATATATATATATATATATATATATACTGTATATGTATATATATACATACATAATCATAAACATATATATATATATATATATATATATATATATATATATATACATATTTGTTTGCTGTGATCGAGCCAACAAAATTCTTCCACCATCACCAATCAGTAAAGGCCAGTAGCATGGTGATGCAAACCCCAGGTATGTATCAGGACATGTCTTAGGCCTTTGTTCAGTATGCAATAGAATATCATTGAAAGCACAATGCTTTTCAGAACAACCTTAAACTGCATAAATCCATAACTACAAAATAGAACTAAAACTCTAATCTCTTGAAGTATCATAACACTCTGGCTTCCACTATAAAGATTTTTTTTTCTTTTTTAAATTTAAAAGGAATCCTTTCCATATATGAAAAGATCGAGTATATATGCATCGTCCTAGTTATTCAACTTGATAGCTTGTTTTCATAACGGGAGAGAGAGAGAGAGAGAGAGAGAGAGAGAGAGAGAGAGAGAGAGAGAGAGAGAGAGAGAGAGAGATTCTCGTGGTTTTTCATTTCGTTAATTGGTATAAATGCAGACGGACAAGACGAAACCCTAAGGAGTGGAATGCAATAACTACTTTTCCGTCCGCAGAGCACGAATTTCACTCAGCATATTTTTATAGCTTTTGCTCTTTGGCTTTCTGTCGTCTTTCTTTTTTTCCTTCTTTTCTTCCTCTTCACCTTTTCTGGATATTGGAAAATTATGCTCCAGGCATGCTGGAATTATGCATGACATGGCTACGGGGACTTCTGGAGGCCTAGCTCTGCCTCCAGCAAACTTTCGCGGGAGACGATGCCGGGTCTGTTTTCTCATAAATATTCAGTGCATGTCAAAGTTGCTCTCTCTATCTCTCGCTATCTTACTTCATTTCCATACATATGCACAGACACAGAGAGGCATACTCAAACAATCAATGCGCTCTGTGTTTAACAGCCAGCACTGGCCGT
>NC_090725.1:294721758-294731758 GCF_036898095.1 Palaemon carinicauda | reverse complement strand
CGTCAATATGAAATATCGACCAGTTCTCCGCTCAATACTTGTATTGGACAAAGGTTTATATCCGCATAGGAGGAAACTTGTAAAACCGCCACCGTCCCCTTCTGGGACGGAGTCCTCCCGATAAGGGAAAGCATAAACCAATGCAACATAGCTTGCATACAGGAACAATCTATTAGAATTATCCCAGATAAATATACATAGAATGAATGCTCAATTATATCAATAAATTGACACAGGTGAAGGAGACGCAAGGTTCTCAAGAACCAGTTTATTGATAGACAATAAACAGACAGGTTAACAACAATTCTATATATATATATATATATATATATATATATATATATATATATATATATATATATATATATATATATATATATATATATAAGAAGAGGATAACCAAAACTTTAAGCATAATTCTGATAGTAAACAGAAACTTGTTTATCTGAAAGAAAAACATTAGTGCCACTTTTAACATACCGAGGTATGAAGGTCAGAAAAGTCTGTATTACTAATCAGTTACATTAACGTTAGAAACGCTCGGCACACATGTCTGCACTTATGCTAGGTTCACCTTTGGAAGTGGAACAGTCAACGTGGGCACCTCAGTGCCCTCACTTAGTTTGTAGCACAGAATGTAACTACACACTCACCCTGGAATTAATTGTCCCAATTAAAACCACTGTTCCTCGCAGAGTTAAACAGCAGGGTTAACGACGCAACCCACTGCTACCACAGAACTCTTTAGTTGCTCCACTTGCTTCGCATAGTGGCGAAAGAACACTCTGGAAGACTTCCAGCCAGTGTATGAACGGAGATGTTCAAAATCCATACAATATAAGGAAATTTAAGGATGAAGCAACTTTCCTCGGATCGTGACCTGCGGGTGTATTGTCAGGATCCGCTCTGCGAATAAAATATGCGATTTTCGCCCTGAGTTGATTCAGTGATAAATTTGAGCCTGATGTTTCTCCCCTGAATAGTTGACCACCCTAGAAGTCTGAAGTTCTATGAAGATAGACCTTTAGGCATTCTACTGGACATAGAGATGCATCTCCTTTCAGAGGGCAGATTCTCCAGGGACCCCACCTGTTGGTGGGTAACTCATTCTTGGTGAGAAACAAAGGATCCGGAAACAGGTTCAGTTCTCCCCCATCCGGGAACTGAACACGACCTTCCTCTCTGGAGAGGGCTACAATCTCACTAACCCTGGCCCCGGACGCGAGTGGAAATAGGAAAATAACTTTTTGTGTCAAATCCATTAACGCACCCTCCTCATTGCTCCACAGAGAAGCGAAATGAAGAACTTTGTCTAAACACCATGAAATGGGCTTCGGAGGTGCTGAAGGTCTGAGCCTAGTGTAGGCTTTCAGAACTTTATTGCCTTCTAATAGATTTGCACTTATTTTCCTCTAGGAAGTCTATGCTGGCTTCCGAAATCCCGAAACGCTTTCTCACCGCTAGGGAGAGAAAATCATGAGCTGCAGGATCCGGGTTTTCTGTAATGAAGCGCAGATAGAAGACTTCTGGACTCGCTGGGTCAGAACTGGATCTGGTAGCGGTAGAAACTTCAGTCGTAGTTCCAATGCCAGGGGGAACCACACGCTGTTCGACCACTTGTGGGTCATTATTGCCGCTACCCCCTTGAAGGATCTCAGTTGTTGAGGACCCTCAACAGAAGGTTATGAGGAGGGAACAGATAAATCCTGGACCATCTGTTCCAGTCGAGGGACATCGCGTCCACTGCTTCCGCTAAGGGGTCCTCGTACGGGGACACGTACAGGGGCAACTTCTTGTTGTCTTTCGTCGCAAAGAGGTCTATCTGCAGTTCTGGGACTTGTTCAGAATGAAGGAGAATGATCCTGCGTCTAAGGACCATTCCGACTCTATCGGTGTGAACCTGGATAGAGCATCCGCTGTCACATTGCGGACACCTTGAAGGTGAACTGCCGACAGGTACCACTTCTTCTTTTCCGCCAATCGGAAGATGGCCAACATCACCTGGTTGAGAGGTGGTGACCTCGATCCTTGTCGATTCAAGCATCTCACAACTACCTCGCTGTCCATCACCAACCTTATGTGGATCGAGTGACGCGGTGAGACTTTCTTTAAGGTAAGGAACACTGCCATAGCTTCTAGAAAGTTTATGTGAAAGGTCTTGAATAGCTTGGACCAAGTCCCCTGGACTTTTTTCGATGAGTGACCTCCCCTTCCCTCCTTCGAGGTGTCTGAGTGAATCGTCACCGACGGGGGAGGTGGCTGAAGAAGAACCGACTTCTTTAGATGTCTGGCTTGGGACCAAGGCCTGAGAAGAGTACGTAGCCGAAGCGGAACTGGTCTTCTCAGATCTCTTCGCGCGTTTGATGCATAACTTCTCCAAACTCCGGTTGCATCCTTTAGCTGTGCTCTTAGCACTGGGTCTGTCACCGAAGCAAACTTGAGAGAGCCCAGTACCCTCTCCTGTTCGCGTCTTGATATCCTTTCGGAATCTAGAAGTCTCTTGACAGAACCCGCTATCTCCTTCCTTTTCTTCGCCGGGATGGAGAAATGATGTGACATTAAGTCCCAGTGGATTCCCAGCCACTGGAACTTTTGAGATGGAGAAAGTCGAGACTTTTTTCTGTTGATCTTGAAGCCTAGATACTCTAGGAACTGGATCACTTGACTGGGAGCTTGCAAGCATTCTGTCTCGGATGCTGCCCACACCAGCCAGTCGTCCAGGTAGGCTACTACCTGAATTCCCTTTAGGCGTAATTGTTTGAGAGCTACGCTCGCAAGCTTCGTGAAAATCCTTGTGGCTATATTTAGCCCGAATGGCATGGCTCTGAAGGCGTATAGTCTTCGTTGTAGCTTGAACCCTAGGTAGGGGGAGAGTAGACGGTTGATTGGAACGTGCCAATAGGCTTCTGACAAGTCTGTGGAGACGGAATATGCCCTCTTGGGCAGTAAGGTCCTTATGTGTTGCAGTGTTAGCATCTTGAATTTGCAATTCACTATGAACTTGTTGAGTGGCGACAAGTCCAGAATGACTCTGAGCTTTTCCGAGTCATTCTTAGGAACACAAAACAGCCTCCCTTGGAATTTGATGGACTTCACCCTTCGGATCACATTTTTCTCCAACAGTTCTTGAACATACTCCTCCAGAACGGGGGTGGAGTGTTGGAAAAACCGAGGGCACGGGGGTGGAGTGCTGTACCAGCTCCAGCCCAGTCCGTTCTTGAGTAGGCTGTGGGCCCAGGGATTGAAGGTCCACCGATCCCGAAAATTTTGAAGTCTCCCTCCTACCAGCATCATCTCACTTGGACTGCCGTCCTGAGGTCTTGCCTCCCCGACCGCGACCGCCCCTGAATCCCCTTCCCCTTGAGGGGCGCCTAGACGAGCCTCTGGCTGCTCCTCTAGGCTTTGCTCGAAAGGAAGTAGACTGCCCTTCGAACGTTGGGGTGAACACCGTGGACTGTGTCGACACGGCCTGGGGTACCCACTGGAAAGTGGTCGAGGTTTGTGCCACCATCTGGGGCACAGGAGGCATCGGCAACTGCTGTTGCTGTTACTGTTCAACTGGCTTGGCTGGCCGAGACGGTAGCCTAGGCCTTTTAGTCTTCCTCTCCGGTTGGGGACCCTCATCCGGGGAAGACTTTCTCTTGATAGACAGGCCCCACTTTTGGAGAAGATTTCTATTCTCCGTGGCGGCCTTATCCACAACTTCTTTGACCAATTCGCTAGGGAAAAGGTCTTTGCCCCAAATGTTGGAGGAGATTAGTTTCCTTGGCTCGTGCCTCACCGTAGCCGAGGTGAACACGAACTCCCTACAAGCTCTCCTCGCCCTGACGAAGCTGTAAAGATCCTTCGTCACTGTGGCCAGATGAATCTTGGCCACTACCATGAACATTTCATGGACCTTGGGGTCACTTGCCATCGTCTCAAGAGTGGTCTGAAGAGACATTGAGGCAGCCAGTCTTTCTTTCGTCTCGAGCTCTCTCCGCAAAAGAAAGTCAGACAGCTTAGGGAGGTTCTCACCGAACTGACGTCCGGCAATATCAGCCTCCAACTTCCCGACTGAGAAGGTAAGATGGACGTCCTTCCAGTCCTTGTGGTCCATGGGTATGGCCAGCGACAAGGGTTTACACTCCTCCAGGGAGGGGCAAGGCTTGCCAGCCTCGACTGCTTTTAATACAGCCGCAAACCCTTTCTGCAAAAAGGGGAAGGCTCTAGCAGGAGAGGGCACAAAGGCAGGGAGCTTCTTACTCAATGCAGTAACTTTTGAGTTTGTGAAGCCCCTCTCTTTCATCGAAGATGAAAGCAAAGCTTGAGCCTTAGCATGGTCCATCACTATGACCTCCTTCGGCTCTGTCTTCTCCTTTGAAGCTGGTTCCTTCCTCAACCGGACATAACAGTCCGGATATGACCCTTTCTGGGCCAGAATTCCACTTCCTCAAGGGGAACTGAACCCAGCTTATCCGACATGACGATCTTTCCAGTCGTCATCGGCATGTGCTCGGCATATCTCCACGGGTTAGCATCTGAGCACAAGGGAAGGTCTTTCACATTGAGCCTTTTCTGGGGCCCACGTGATGCTGCAAGCTCCTGCATCCGCAGTTCCATTGCAGCCGCCTTCTCCTGATTCTCCTTCTGCATTTGTTGGATCATTCCAACAATGGAGGAGATGGCCTGTCCCAGCTCTACTGGGAGAGCGGACGATGTTGAGGGAATAGGTTCAGGGATCAGAACCGGAGCAGCCGACACCTCGTTGGCTTCTTCCTCTACGATGTCTGGGGCTTGATCTTCATCCTGGCCTCCTGCCAGGAGGTCTTCCTCCAGACGCTCGGACACGTCTGACATCCTGTCGCCCAACTGGATGTCTTGCACGGCGACCGCCACTTCAGCATCCACCTGGATCTGAACTAGGGGGATCTCCTCTTGAGGCTGGGGAATCACTGCATCAGCTGATGCCCTAGGGAAAAGGTAAGCCCTCATCTTCTCACTTGGAGGATAAGGTCCAGAGGTGTTCTTCTGGAAGCCCCTTACCCA
The DNA here is from genome assembly GCF_036898095.1 of Palaemon carinicauda. Taxonomy (NCBI): domain Eukaryota; kingdom Metazoa; phylum Arthropoda; class Malacostraca; order Decapoda; family Palaemonidae; genus Palaemon; species Palaemon carinicauda. The sequence continues at coordinate 294,726,730 of NC_090725.1, read as the reverse complement.
GGTGCGAAGCTTCCCCCTTGCTATATCCCTTGATTCTGCTGTCCTAGGGGAATCAAAAGCTTCAGTAATCAGGTTAGAGCACACGGTACATACCTGGGGGTCCCAATACCGGAGCTCACCTATGGAGACAGCGCATGCTGCATGTCTCCTACATAATCCATGTCCGCAGAGGTTCTTACTGCGGACGTTGCAGAAAGCACTTCCGCACTTCGGACGTACCTCCTGCAAAGAGAAGAAAATTTCCATGAGTATCAAGTGAACTATGTATCACTGGATATGCACAGTTTAGCATAACAATTCAGAAAGGAAAGACACACACTTGTGTTTCCCTCACAACCAATTGCTGCAGCCTTCCAGATAATAAAATCGAATGGTTAATCTCTTCTAGAATAACCAATGCCAAGTTTCCAGAGGAAACAGGTGGAGCTCACACCTAAGCAATGATTTTAAAATCCTGGATAATAGACAAGAAAGAACTCACTTTCTTATCTGTAAGGCAACAGCAAAGGGCTGTGCAAGACAACACAAAAGTGTTAGAACACACAGTGCTGTACCAAAACTTATACTATAGTTTTCCTCTTACAGTATATGTTATACTGAAGAATACTGGTACAGTATAGGAGGTTATGTGCCGGCCGGCACTTGCCGGCCGGCACACACCATAACTAGCTTTAAAGTATACTACTTAACAGCTATAAGGCGGCAGAACGCTGGTTCAAATGCATGTGCCGGCCGGCAGTAACTGCCGGCCGGCAACAGCCAATGTCAGCTACACAAGGTAGCACCCGGCTGCCGGCCACTGCTCCTAGCGACCGGCAGACAAGGGCTGACATTAGCCGGCCGGCAAAGGTAAACAACCGATGCCGGCCGGCAAAGGTAAACAACCGATGCCGGCCGGCAGCAAAAGAACCAGAGGACTACGACTGCCCGGCTGCCGGCCTCATAGGCCGTCAGCCGGGTCGGGTACTGCACTAGAAGAAAACAGAATGGATGCCGGGATAAGAGCGTAAACTACCTCCAAGCCCGGCAATCCGAAAGAGTGCATATAAGGAAGGGGAGAATCTAATTCAGGCTTCCTGACCAATGCCGTCTGGCTCTACAGGCAGGCATGGATGAGGGACCAAGGGAGGTTTGGGCAGCACTCAAAGCAGAAGACCCTTGCCGGCCGGCAGAGTCTGCCGGCCGGCAAGGGACTGAGTCAATTCCACATCCTAACCTATCCTAGGTCCAGATGTAGAATGACGTACAGTACTGTAATGACTAGGCCATTACGGAGATAGAGGGGAAGGGACAAAAGAGGGTCCTACCAACCTTGCTTTAGTGAAGGATCACCCGCAGCCAAGAAAACTCATCTTAGCCTAAGGGAGAACCAAGGAGGGAGGCCAGCAATACTTGCCAGCTCCCAAAGAACCAAAGCAAGGAAGGTGTTGCTACTCCCAGGGAAAGGATCTTATCCTCCCCCGAGAACAGCAACAAGGACTAGTCTGCTAGATCACAAAAGAAGGAATCATCTCGTACAGAAACCTTCGGTAGTGACCTAAGGAGGCTAAGCCTCCTATGTCTGTGTCAGGCCAGCGAGGGAGACTCTACCCCAAGCCAGACAAACACAGACTCAGACTAAAAACTCTGTTGTTCTGTCCCTCTCTGAAACCAGACTTACTGGAACAGGAAGGTACAGTAACACCCCAGTATAGTTTTATCGAAAGTTAATTCAGATAAACCACTTAGGGATAAGCCCAAGGCTTAAACAGAGGGAAAGGGATTGCATACCTTCTCCGAAGAAAAGAAAGCAACCGGGGAGTATGAGAAAGTATACTAAGGCTCCATAAGCAACTTAGCCTAGGCACCAAGAGAAGCGATTACCTAAATCACCGAAACTCACTCGTATACTATCTTGGAAATATTCAACATAATCTTAAATGTATAAAAAACAGCCTAAAGCTTCAATAAAATTTTAATACACTAGGAAAAACTAAAATCATGCAGGAAGTACTAGGACCAAACGACTAGGCTACATGGCCTAGCGTAGGCCAGAGTTGGCGAATACTTCGCCAAAATAATACTAAAGCAGGAAAGGAAATCCTATGTAACGCTAAATAGCTAAAATTTATTAAAGCAAAACAACCGGGAATGTCGCTCTGGCTAACTAAAACTCATACCTAGCGATCGACAGCGTCCATGACGCCTCCGGTAGGCTACGGCTCTTGTAACAAAGATTAATCCTATTAATCACTTAAAAATTTACCAAGATCCTACATTTATACATAAAAGACATGGTACTCAACTTATCAGAGGCCGACGAAGTTGGAGAAGCCATGAAAAGCAGAATAAATCCAAGATTTGCGAGAAACACAGGAAAAAACACCGAGTTGTTAAGCTACGCAAAAAGGAATGGAGATGGCGCCAGGATTGGCGCCAGGCACGCTTACGAAACTGGAGAATAGGGAGCCTTGGGAGCGGCTCCCCCTTTTTCTTTCCCGTTTTCGTTTCTTGCCAATTGACCCCTCGATACGTAATCTCTGTTTGGGGTGCAGATTGCCATGTGGCGTGTCAAGAATACGTCCTCTGATATGTCGCGATATCCCTTTCATTAGGGATATTCGCTCCAGGAGTTAGAATTCTGGGTACCTTAAGGTAAATTCTCTGGGAATATCGCCGTAGTTGTAATATACCCTAGGAAGCTACCCTATAGGAACTTTCATCAGGACGACATGGCTTGAGCCCAAAAAAGCACTTTGAGAGTTCAGACTCCGCCACGGCAGGTTATTTCTCGACCTTTTGCTCGACTTTAACCTTGACCTTTGACCTAGGACTTTGAAAATTGAATCACTTCTCCGTGACAACAAAACAATTGATCCTTGAACGTTTCAGTACTCTATGAGTAACATTGTGGCCAGGAAGTTGTTCACACAAAAACGACCTTTTGCTCGACCTTGACCTTTGACCTAGGACTTTCAAAATTGAAACACTTCCACGTCTCAACATAACAATTAATCCCTGAAAGTTTCACTACACTATCAGTACAATTGTGGCCATCAAACAAACATTTAGACAAACAGACAAATAGTTAACATGCTTAGTAGCTTCCCAAAACACTTCACATGCTTATTGGCTACCTTGTACCCGTAGAATATATCCCTTTACTAAATTATGTAGATATGGTTACCAAGGGCATACTTTTCAATGAACTCCATATTTATTTTACAGAAAATAAATTGGTTAGACCGTAGGGCATTGTCCTACTTGCTACGGCAATGTCACTGTCCCTTGCCTCTGCCATTTATGAGTGGCCTTAAAATCCTTTAAATCAACGTCTTACCTTTTCTTGAATGCCTACCGACCATTCACTGACCACGGCCAGTGCTGGCTGTTAAACACAGAGCGCATTGTTTGTTTGAGTATGCCTGTCTTTGTCTGTGCATATGCATGGAAATGAAGTGAGAGAGCGAAAGATAGAGAGAGCAACTTTGACATGCACTGAATATTTATGAGATAACAGACTCGGCTTCGTCTCCCGCGAAAGTTTGCTGGAGGCAGAGCTATACCTCTAGAAGGCCCCAGAGCCGTGTCATGCATAATTCCAGCATGCCTGGAGCATAATTTTCCGATATCCAGAAAAAGGTGAAGAGGAAGAAAAGAAGGAAAAAATGAAAGACGACAGAAAGCCAAAGAGCAAAAGCTATAAAACTATGCTGAGTGAAATTCCTGCTCTGCGGACGGAAAAGTAGTTATTGCATTCCACTCCTTGGGGTTTCGTCTCGTCCGTCTGTATTTATACCAATTAAGGAAAGAAAAAACCTGGAGAATTTTCTCTCTCTCTCTCTCTCTCTCTCTCTCTCTCTCTCTCTCTCTCTCTCTCTCTCTCTCTCTCTCTCGTTATGAAAAGAAGCCATCAAGTTGAATAACTAGGGACGATGCATATATATGCGTTCTTTTCATATATGAAAAAAAAAATTATTTTTAATTTAAAGCAATTGGTGCTTTATAATGGAAGCCGGAGAGTTATGATACTTCAAGAGAGTAGAGTTTTAGATCAATTTTTTAATTATGGATTTATGCAGAGTTTAACTTTATTTTCAACATGATTGTGCTTTCAATGATATTCTATTGCATACTGGACAAAGGCCTCGGGCATGTCCTTTTTCATGCCTGGGTTTTGGCCATTGCATCACCATGCTGGCCACTGCTGATTGGTGATGGTGGGAAAATTTTGTTTGATCGGTCACAGCAAAGAAATATGTGTGCGTATATATATATATATATATATATATATATATATATATATATATATATATGTATATATATATATATATATATATATATATATATATATATATATATTTATATATATATACATGTATATATAAATATATATGTAAATATATATATATATATATATATATATATATATATATATATATATATATATGTGTGTGTGTGTGTATATATGTTTATATATATATATATATATATATATATATATATATAGATAGATAGATAGATAGATATAGATATAGATATATAGATATGTATATATATAGATATATATATATATATATATATATATATATATATATATATATATACATATATATATATATATATATATATATACATATATATAAATGTAAATATATCTTTATATATATATATATATATATATATATATATGTATATATACATATATATATATATATATATATATATATATATATATATATATATATATATATATATCCTAAAGATTGATTCACAACAATCAACACAAAGGTTTTATTAAACGATTCATATATCAATAAATAACTAGAGAGAAAGCTTACCCGCGTAAATGAAGAGAGCATCTCTTTAAGACAGATAAGGAAGGAAAAGAGTAATTGAAGAGCCTGGAAAAAGAGCAGTTCTTCACTTTAAAACCCTCAGTTACGTCCTCGGCGAAGGGAGATGAAGGGTTGAATAGTAAATGTCCAAAGAA
>NC_090725.1:294706758-294716758 GCF_036898095.1 Palaemon carinicauda | reverse complement strand
ATATATATATATACATATATATATATATATATATATATATATTTTTTTTTTTACCATAAACAGTACATATGATCAGCACCCAAGTCCCCTCTCCACCCAAGGTAGGTCAAGGGAGGGCCAGCCAATGGCTGCCGATAACTCAGCAGAGAGAACTATAGGCTGGCCCCAAACGCCCCATCCTTACCTCTCAAGGATGGTGTGGTTGCAGCGACCAAAGTAATTAACGAGTTTGAGTGGGACTCGAACCCTATTCTGGCTATTACCACCAACGCTACCAAAACCCCAATCATAAATAGTCATATAATGTATTCAAATAAATATCAGCAATATCGTTGAAATATCGAATATCTTCAGATCTTCCTGGACAATTCTATCCTGTTCGCAATACTAGGCAGGCAGTTAATTCTAATACCCAGGCCTTCTCCATCATGAGGCTCAATACTACACAGTATTCTAGAAGTTTTTTCCAGGTGTGACCAAGTTGTGGAATGATATTCCTAATCGGATTAGTTGAATCAGTAGAACTTCAAAAGTTCAAAGTTGCAGCAAATGTTTTTATGTTGAACAGGCGGACAGAAGTCTTTTTATAGTTAATATATGACATATCTATTTTGACGTTGTTTTTAGAATGATTTATTGTTAATTTGTTCTCATGATTTATTTATTTCCTTATTTCCTTTCCTCACTGGGCTATTTTTCCCCGTTGGAGCCCTTGGGCTTATAGCATCTTGCTTTTCCAACTAGGGTTGTAGGTTGGCTAGTAATTATAATAATAATAATAATAATAATAATAATAATAATAATAATAATAATAATAATAATAATAATATTTTACAACGAAATACAGAACTCAATGATATGCTTTGATATGCTTAACGTATGATAGATGCAGGATTTGGATCAATTCCTTTTCATCAATTCCGATCAATTCTAATCCAACGAAATTGGAGAATTTATCAAATCCAATTCAATTCCAAATCATTTTCAGGTTCAATGAGACGGTGCCAAATGCCATAGATCGATTGAAACATGCTTTTTAATGTGAAGATTTGAATGTCACATTTTCCTAGATATGTGGTCTCAAAGATCGGTTGCCTGATACTTAATTACGGCCAAAGAGTCACCTTGAAGATATCATCTGCAAGAGTAAATACTCTGAATCAGAAAAACCGAAGGCCAATAATTAAAATACAGATGCAGACGATATATATATATATATATATATATATATATATATATATATATATATATATATATATATATATATATATGTATGTATGTATGTATGTATATATTTATAAATTATATATATATATATATATATATATATATATATATATATATATATATACTGTGTATATGTGTGCATTTATATCTTCAATAATTTGATTACTGCACGCACTTTCGATATTGATTCTACTTTACCTATGGATTAACTTAGGCCTAGAAGCAATTATATATGTAAGTGTTCTTTCTATTCAGGCTACAATTTGAAAATAAGAGTTTAGAATATTATGGTGAAAGGTTAATCATTTATACTTTATAATAACCATCTAAAGTCTCTGCTATATATATTCAATTACAGGCGCTGTATATTCGCCGCAGAGATTCCAGACGAAATAAGCTCCGCTCCTTAATGACGTCATAGCCAATCATGTCCCCCGTGTTAACAGCGGTCAAAACACATCCATTAAAGTCATTATTAGTTATTATAGTTTGAAATTTGTAAGAGGATATATTGTGGTTGCTGCTAACTTGAGAAACAACGTGATTGGCTATGAAGTCATCAGTGGGTGGAGCTTATTTCGCCCGAAAATTTTCATCGACTATGATCAGAACAGAAATCAACCCATTTCCACCATGATACGTGAAACCAAATATTCCGGGATTCCTATTTGTACATAGATTTTTTTTCTTGAGGACTTTCGCTAGTGTTCCATTTTCTTTTCTTCAAAAAGGCTGACATGGCCAAAGATTAACCTACCAAAGTGTGATGCTAATACAGATGCAGATTCACTTTCCTTGGTTAGTACATCATTCATCTTTTATCAGCCAGTCCTAACTCCTTTGGGTACAGTCCCCTTTCCAGTCCTGTTTTTTTTTTTTCTGATTTTGGTTACCTGTACGTGAGTAAAAGTTTGTATTTCAATAGCTAGATTGGATTTGAGTTTTAAATTACTCAGATGCTTCAAATTGGCCAAAAAAAATGAAGAGCTTTGGAATGCTGGCAATTGTTTCACGTTATCGGTGCGAACTGCCAAATCCCAATATTTTTCAAACTTTTTTGGAAAAAAAAAAAACATTGGATTTTTACCACGTTTGGACGTCAAAATTTTACCACTTCCTTGTGAATCAAATTGTTGGTGTTTTTTTTTAATGTATGTCTTTTCTAGATGCAAGTTGATGTTAGCCTTGAATAACATTTAATTTTATCTTTTATTTGGCTCTGAGTATGAAATAAATATTGCTTAAAATATCATTTTTTTATCAATTTTTTTTGTTGAAGAAAATTTTTGGTTTAAATTCTTTTGCTTGAATATTTTTTTGCTTTAGAAATAAATTCGTTAATTAACTGTTTTAGCTTTTATTTGGTTATGAATGTAAAAAAAAGAAAATTGCATAAAAAATATTTTTTTATCGATTTTGGTTTGCTAAAAAAATTATTTTGCTTAAATATTGCTATTTCTTATGAATAGCGCTTTTTATACAGCAAGAAAAACCTGACTCAACACCACACAAGAAGGGACCATATTGCCGACAGGCATCTGGTCCTTCACCAACAGTAGCTAAGGCAATCACGTCCATAGCAGGACTGACAGTCCTAGAGCCTGGAGGCCGAAATATGAATTATCTCTAGCCAAGCATGCTGGCCAGCGGCAGGCTTGTCAGATTGGCCTTTTTCAGGTCAAAAACGTCAAAATTGTCCTTTTTCAGACCATAAATTTCAAATTTGGCCTTTTTGAAATAGGTTGGCCTTTAGTTATATGAAAAAGGTTGGCCTTACATGCTACATTTTGGCCTTTTTTCGACTAATGGGTTGGGTTGGCCTTTTAAATCTGTAGTTGATTAGAAGTTGGCCTTTTCTCTTTAGAAAACCTGCCAGAGGCATCTACCACCCAGGAATTATCATCGCCTTCGGGCAGACCGTTACCAACAGGGATGGAATGTCAAAAGCAGGAACCCGTACACTGTTAAAAATTTGCATTAAGAAAACGGTAGATGTCTGACAACATTTATTCCAGGATTTTTACTGTGTTAAAAACGGTTATATTGACGTAAACGCGTGATATTACGGTTACCAGCCCATGAAAGTTAATAACAAAGCAAGGTAACATTACGATCGCCTGTATTTTACTGAAATGCGGTTGAGAACAGTTTATTTTTACGGAGAATTTCCGATTAAAATTACGTTTTTTTCAACAGTGTTTATGAGCTATGACAAACTCTTACAAATATTAAACCTAACTCTCTCAATAGGATATTACCCAAAACTGCCAGCAAACAGGAAACCAATCACTCAGCTTGAAATGCCGGGAAAAGTGTTTGAAAAGATTATAAACACAAAACTAGGGAGATTCCTAGAAAGTAACAATAAATTGTAAAAACACCAACATGGTTTCAGGACAGGGAGAAGCACTGAAATTGCCCTCATGGCAATTTACGAAACAATAGCCATGAACCAACTAAATAAAAAACACCAATGCAATATCCTCTGCAGAGATATCTCTAAGGCATTTGACAAAGTATGGTATGGCGGCCTCGAATATAGAATACTCCAATTTGAACTACCAATAATAATGGAAAAACCCCTCTCAAGCTAGATTAAAAACAGCATTGTCTGAATACGTAGCAGATTGAAAACTGTGTGAATCAATGGATATAAAAAAGTGGGGTGCTGCAGGGGGCCAGACTATCCTCAACTCTTGTTATCATCTACACAGCAGAATATGCCATAAACTATGTGTATGCAGATGACATCACACAAGTAATAATGCATCCTACAAATTCCAAAAGGTTTTTGAAAATAAAAACCGAAAGAGAGATCAAAAGAATAAATGATTACGAAAATAAGTGGAAAATAAAAACAAACATCAACAAATTCCAACTCTTGTCAGTATAAAAAAATAAGCCAGCACCAATAACAGTAAACAACATAAATATTCCATTTAATAACAAAATTAAAATCTTTGGTCTCTATTGAAAGAACTAGCATAAGCTGCAATATCAAACAAAAACTCCAGTTGGCAAAACACAGATTGGATAAAACATAAGAATAAATCTTTACAAAAGCCTGATAAGACCTCTATTTGAATATCCAATAGCAGGTAGGTAGTAGGTTGGCCAGGGCACCAGCTACCCATTGAGATACTACCGCTATAGAGTTATGGGGTCTTTTGACAGGCCAGACAGTACTACATTGGATCCTTCTTTCAGGTTAAGGTTTATTTACCCTTTGCCTACACATACACCGAATAGTCTGCCCTATTTTTTACATATTCTCCTCTGCCCTCATACACTGGACAACACTGAGATTACCAAACATTTCTCCTTCTCTCAAGGGGTTGACTACTGCACTGTATTTGTTCAGTGGCCACTTTCCCCCTGGTAAGGGTAGAAGAGGCTCTTTAGCTATGGTAAGCAGCTCTTTTAGGAGAAGGACACTCCGAAATCAGACCGTTGTTCTCTAGTCTTGGTTAGTACCATAACCTCTGTATCATGGTCTTCCACTGTCTTGGGTTAGAGTTCTCTTGCTTGAGGGTACACTCGGGCATGCTATTCTATCTTATTTCTCTTCCTCATGTTTTGTTAAAGTTTTTATAGTTTTTATAGGAAATATATATTTTAATGATGTTACTGTTCCTAAAATATTTTATTGTATCATTGTTTCCTTTCCTCACTGGGCTATTTTCCCTGTTGGAGCCCTTGGGCTTATAGCATCCTGCTTTTCCAACTAAGGTTGTAGCTTAGCAAGTAATAATAATAATAATAATAATAATAGCACCTACATGCATTATGGCCCAATCAAAGATGAAAACCCCACAAAAATTCCAATCAAAATGGAAACATAAGAAACATACATGGCCTAAACCATAACAACAATAATGATAATAATAGCATCAATAAAAACAGTGAAACACTCCATAACATATGCAATCTTGAACCTGTGACGAGGTAGGAGAAGGTTGTGACTCAAAGACAGTATGAAGGCAACTGAGTGAGTTTATTATAGAACACTCTCCTTTATATACAAAAGCTCAAGGCAACAAGAATTTTCATGTTTAAAATTCGACACTGTTACAGAGGAGAAAAGCAGACATGTTTATTCTGGTTCTTTTTAGTGCGAGGGGAAAGCGAAGATACAAGCACAAAATGAACTATGTACGATCGTGTGACACACGGTTGGTACAAACCAGTTAAAATCAGGTACCACAGAAGAGCCACACAATCCTGTGAAAGATTCAAAAACATTTACCCAGAACTCGCAAAAACAAGTGAAGAAATAACAGACACATAAAACGAACATTCCTGGTGTGAAAAAAAGAGAGCTCCATTCATTGCTCAGGACGAATCAAATCCAGAGTATCAAAATAAAACCAAAAAAGGTAGATAAACATAGATAAGTAAACAAGCCACAGAAAAAGAATATTCATGAAAACACAAGTCCCTCGTAGGCTGGGAAGAGAATCACCTCCTGGTAGTCCACAAGGCATGATGTTGGCACAAAGTACAAACAACAATGCTATTGGGTCTGCTACAATCTTTTTACCTCCCACTGTATTTCATTTTATCTCTTTTTCCCTTCAATCCTAACCATCCTAATTTCACCTCCTGGAAGTCCACAAGGCATGATGTTGGCACAAAGTACAAACAACAATGCTATTGGGTCTGCTACAATCTTTTTACCTCCCACTGTATTTCATTTTATCTCTTTTCCCTTCAATCCTAACCATCCTAATTTCACCTCCTGGAAGTCCACAACGCATCCTGTTGGCACAAAGTACAAACAACAATGCTATTGGGTCTGCTACAATCTTTTTACCTCCCACTGTATTTCATTTTATCTCTTTTCCCTTCAATCCTAACCATCCTAATTTCACCTCCTGGAAGTCCACAAGGCATGATGTTGGCACAAAGTACAAACAACAATGCTATTGGGTCTGCTACAATCTTTTTACCTCCCACTGTATTTCATTTTATCTCTTTTCCCTTCAATCCTAACCATCCTAATTTCACCTCCTGGAAGTCCACAACGCATCCTGTTGGCACAAAGTACAAACAACAATGCTATTGGGTCTGCTACAATCTTTTTACCTCCCACTGTATTTCATTTTATCTCTTTTCCCTTCAATCCTAACCATCCTAATTTCACCTCCTGGAAGTCCACAACGCATCCTGTTGGCACAAAGTACAAACAACAATGCTATTGGGTCTGCTACAATCTTTTTACCTCCCACTGTATTTCATTTTATCTCTTTTCCCTTCAATCCTAACCATCCTAATTTCACCTCCTGGAAGTCCACAACGCATCCTGTTGGCACAAAGTACAAACAACAATGCTATTGGGTCTGCTACAATCTTTTTACTTCCCACTGTATTTCATTTTATCTCTTTTCCCTTCAATCCTAACCATCCTAATTTCACCTCCTGGAAGTCCACAACGCATCCTGTTGGCACAAAGTACAAACAACAATGCTATTGGGTCTGCTACAATCTTTTTACCTCCCACTGTATTTCATTTTATCTCTTTTCCCTTCAATCCTAACCATCCTAATTTCACCTCCTGGAAGTCCACAACGCATCCTGTTGGCACAAAGTACAAACAACAATGCTATTGGGTCTGCTACAATCTTTTTACCTCCCACTGTATTTCATTTTATCTCTTTTCCCTTCAATCCTAACCATCCTAATTTCACCTCCTGGAAGTCCACAACGCATCCTGTTGGCACAAAGTACAAACAACAATGCTATTGGGTCTGCTACAATCTTTTTACCTTCCACTGTATTTCATTTTATCTCTTTTCCCTTCAATCCTAACCATCCTAATTTCACCTCCTGGAAGTCCACAACGCATCCTGTTGGCACAAAGTACAAACAACAATGCTATTGGGTCTGCTACAATCTTTTTACCTCCCACTGTATTTCATTTTATCTCTTTTCCCTTCAATCCTAACCATCCTAATTTCACCTCCTGGAAGTCCACAACGCATCCTGTTGGCACAAAGTACAAACAACAATGCTATTGGGTCTGCTACAATCTTTTTACCTCCCACTGTATTTCATTTTATCTCTTTTCCCTTCAATCCTAACCATCCTAATTTCACCTCCTGGAAGTCCACAACGCATCCTGTTGGCACAAAGTACAAACAACAATGCTATTGGGTCTGCTACAATCTTTTTACCTCCCACTGTATTTCATTTTATCTCTTTTCCCTTCAATCCTAACCATCCTAATTTCACCTCCTGGAAGTCCACAACGCATCCTGTTGGCACAAAGTACAAACAACAATGCTATTGGGTCTGCTACAATCTTTTTACCTCCCACTGTATTTCATTTTATCTCTTTTCCCTTCAATCCTAACCATCCTAATTTCACCTCCTGGAAGTCCACAACGCATCCTGTTGGCACAAAGTACAAACAACAATGCTATTGGGTCTGCTACAATCTTTTTACCTTCCACTGTATTTCATTTTATCTCTTTTCCCTTCAATCCTAACCATCCTAATTTCACCTCCTGGAAGTCCACAACGCATCCTGTTGGCACAAAGTACAAACAACAATGCTATTGGGTCTGCTACAATCTTTTTACCTTCCACTGTATTTCATTTTATCTCTTTTCCCTTCAATCCTAACCATCCTAATTTCACCTCCTGGAAGTCCACAACGCATCCTGTTGGCACAAAGTACAAACAACAATGCTATTGGGTCTGCTACAATCTTTTTACCTCCCACTGTATTTCATTTTATCTCTTTTCCCTTCAATCCTAACCATCCTAATTTCACCTCCTGGAAGTCCACAACGCATCCTGTTGGCACAAAGTACAAACAACAATGCTATTGGGTCTGCTACAATCTTTTTACCTCCCACTGTATTTCATTTTATCTCTTTTCCCTTCAATCCTAACCATCCTAATTTCACCTCCTGGAAGTCCACAACGCATCCTGTTGGCACAAAGTACAAACAACAATGCTATTGGGTCTGCTACAATCTTTTTACCTCCCACTGTATTTCATTTTATCTCTTTTCCCTTCAATCCTAACCATCCTAATTTCACCTCCTGGAAGTCCACAACGCATCCTGTTGGCACAAAGTACAAACAACAATGCTATTGGGTCTGCTACAATCTTTTTACCTCCCACTGTATTTCATTTTATCTCTTTTCCCTTCAATCCTAACCATCCTAATTTCACCTCCTGGAAGTCCACAACGCATCCTGTTGGCACAAAGTACAAACAACAATGCTATTGGGTCTGCTACAATCTTTTTACCTCCCACTGTATTTCATTTTATCTCTTTTCCCTTCAATCCTAACCATCCTAATTTCACCTCCTGGAAGTCCACAACGCATCCTGTTGGCACAAAGTATAAACAACAATGCTATTGGGTCTGCTACAATCTTTTTACCTCCCACTGTATTTCATTTTATCTCTTTTCCCTTCAATCCTAACCATCCTAATTTCACCTCCTGGAAGTCCACAACGCATCCTGTTGGCACAAAGTACAAACAACAATGCTATTGGGTCTGCTACAATCTTTTTACCTCCCACTGTATTTCATTTTATCTCTTTTCCATTCAATCCTAACCATCCTAATTTCACCTCCTGGAGGTCCACAAAGCAGGATGTTGGCACAAAGTACAAACAACAAAGCTATTGGGTCTGCCCCAATCTTTTCACCTCCCACTGTACTTCACTTTAACACTATTTCCTCCAGTCCTTCCAAAATCCTAAACCCCCCCCCCCCGTTTCTTCCACCACCTATCCTATACTCCTCCTATACTGTAGCTGTATACTGTAACCAGAGAATGACACAAGGGCTCTTTCTCTATCTTGTGTGGTCCTCATTTTGAAAAAGTTTACCTTTTAAATTTAAATTTTGTTTATCTTTCCGGTTACCACTAAGACTTTCTGTATATTCAGTTGAAATTTCTCTTTAAAAGATATAGCCTCACGGTTTAGCAATTATCTATGCTTGATAATCTTATTTATTTGTGTTTTTTTTTTCTTTCTTTTCTTGATCCTGACGGATTACAATTATCCTTGAAAGCGTTAACTTGTTACAATATCGAGACAATTATAGACATATATATCCTGAGATTATTATTATTATTGATATTATTATTATTACTACTACTACTATTATTATTATTATTATTATTATTATTATTATTATTATTACTAGCTGTAGATGTAGACTGCGTTACAGTTTACTCATGATAATGAGCAGAAAACCTTCGCCCTGCTCGATACTGGTTGAGTTGAAGGATTTGTCATACTTAAATCAACGACTTTTGAACTTTGGTACATAAAGTCAACATTACTTATCCTTAACTTTTTCTTAATGTGACGCATTTGCACCGACTCGCAGCGGTGCCCTTTTAACTCAGAAAAGTTTCCTGCTATCTGATTGGTTAGAATTATCTTGTCAAACCAATCAGCAAGCGGGAAACTTTTCCGAGCTAAAAGGGCACCTCTGCCAGTCTGCGCAAATCTGCCTCACTAAAAAGAATTGACTAGAGTTCACGCTGCCAATGTGAAAGCGATTTGCGGCAGAGACATATTTTGTAAATAATAATAATTACAAAAGTGTTGATGAAAATGGCATTTTAGGTATTTAAAGAAGTTTTCAATTGGATTTATTAGATACATTTATTCATCTCAAGTACTATATGTTAAATAATATTATCTAATATATGTATTTCAATTAATTATATATTATTAATTAGATTTATGATTTTATTTAAATTATTATTAAGTGAACCCCCAGGCAAAGACTCATGT
>NC_090725.1:294689258-294699258 GCF_036898095.1 Palaemon carinicauda | reverse complement strand
CGCTCGTAAAGTAAAATAAATAAAGTAAGTGAAGTATGAAAGCGTTATAACTTTGATTCGCGATTCTACAGTACGTGATATGAAATCCGATTGTCTTTAACACCCAATTCACACGAATTAAAAACGAAATTGTTTAAAAAGTGTCACAATGGCCGACCAAAAATTACGAGAAATCACCGATTACCAACCAGCCTTTGTCGAAAATGGCCACATTTTCGAATTTCAAGAAATTTGTAAGGCTCCAAATGGTCAATCGAACCACTATCGTTTACAGAATCAAAAATATAAATTAAATATAGATTAACCTGATAACGTGGTTTGTTACACCAGAATCTTACCTTCACATCCTTCCTTTTCTAGCTTCAGCACTGTAGTGAGTTTCAGTATTGCCAGATCGGTTTGCATAGAATTCCCCGAAAATAATGTCAAAATATCCCCAAAACCTTAAAAAATTCCCCATTTCCAAATAATTCTTATAATCAATGGGTAAGGGAAATTATATACCTTATTAACGTAAAAAGAAAACTTACAAATAATCTGGAGGCTATATATTCAGATTGTGTAAAATAATAAAAAGGTGCATTTCTTACCTCTTCAACAGTTTTATATGCGACATTTAATGTTTTAGAAATCTTGTAGAAGAATTTTACTGAAAGGAGACGTATATCAAAGGAAGTCCATTGCACAGTATATGGAATTACAATTAAGATTGACTTTATAAGGATGCACTTCTGGTAGTTTCAATTTATATCACACATGGTGACTGACCATAGCTTCAAAAAAAAATTTCAGCAACACTGCATGTAAATTTACTAAGTTATTCGGTAATGGATTTTGAGATAAAAAAAAATGCTATGAAAACATTTAATAAAAAAAAAAAAACTAACCTAAATACTCATATTTTACAAACTTAAATCTTGATTTTGCACTAGTGAATTGATGCATGCAGGACGTTCAACTCAATTAATTTAGTTTTAGCCCAAATAATAAGTCCAAGGAATTTTAACTAAATGATTGATTCAATTAACGGAACAAAAGACTCTTTCTAAACATTTAAGAAAGAAAGAATGCTCAAACTCACAAAATATTTTGTTTTTGAAATCTACCTTAAAAATATTCTAATATAGAAAAACGATACTTACTAAAAATATTCAAAATTAAAATTGTGAAATGATATTGGACAACACTCAACGTTCAGTGATCAGTAGGGATAACTAGGTTTCACTGGCATTAATTTATTAGTCAGTTCACAAATAATATCTCGTACTATGTATATATGCATTACTTTCATTTTTATGGCAATTTAGATGCAGCTCATCAAGCTCTATTCAGTCACTTTCATCGTTTTATATTCATATATATATATATATATATATATATATATATATATATATATATATATATATATATATATATATATATATATATATATATATATACACATATATATATATATATATATATATATATATATATATATATATATATACATATATATATATAAATTATATATATATATATATATATATATATATATATATATATATATATATATTGTGGCGAAATTTCACCGGTTTATACTCAATAGCCTGATGTACTGGGCTGATCACAATGTCTGAAGGACTCACTTCACAAAACCATCGGGGAAGTAAATAGAAACCGGTGAAATTTCGCCACATTTGGTCCTTCGAACCGGATCACAAGTGCTTCCCAGAGCCGGACGGGACTAATTAGAGTATGAGCTTTTGAGGGTGGGAGAGAAGTAACAATTAAAGGTTCGTCTACGTCCCGATGTGCGATCGCCCACGTGGGTCAATTTCTTTGAGTCCCTTCCTAACGTAAAGTTACCTTTCTTTCCTTGCCTTGCCCAACCCCCCCAAACGTAAAGTAAAGTTAATCAAGATGGCTGTGTCCACGATCGTTCATATCGAGGCGTCGATGGGCCTACTGGAGGATTTGCTGAGCGAAACGCAAAGGGCGCTGATAGAGACCTACTCTGAGTCCGTTTACCAGAATTTGGTAACGGAGTTGCAGGCAGAGGTCCGACAGCTTAAAGAGCTATACAAAAGCCAGCGCGTTAAATTAGAATCTAATATCGAAGCCCGAATTAGGCATATGTTAGGTGAAGCGACACGTGCTTCCACCCTATTGTATAGTAGAATAGATAAAGTGAAAGGCCCTTCAACGGGGAATGTTGCCCTCCCCAGGTTGAAGCCGCTGCCTCTCCCCACGATTGAAGGGGAAGTGCAAGAGTACGCATCGTACCGTGAACTATTCACAATCCACGTAGATAGGAGAGCTGATTTAGACGAAGTGTCTAAATTCACGTATTTATTGGGGACGTTGGGCAAAGAGCCGCTTAGGATCATCAAATCTTTAAGTGTAACCGCCGCGAACTATAGTGTAGCATTAGACCTATTAGATAAGCAGTATGGCAACGTGCACCAGACACTCGTGATTCTGCACCGTAAGTTAGCCAACATCTTTGTGCCGTCACTAAACCCAGTAGAACTCAAAAGGTTCCGTTTTGAGTTGACCATCATTATTGAACAAATCAAAAGACTTAGTACCAATGACTTAGGCCAGGGCATGGTCATGAGCCTCATTAATCAAAAACTTTCAGAGGGAAAGCTCTACCGCAAAGTGGTAGAGCATTTGAGAAAATGCGACTACACGTTGGACGAGTTTTTTGAGGCTATAGATTTTATTGTGAGAATGCTAGAAGACGATGCGTTGCAGAGAGGCGACAGTCTTGAGAGTGACAAAAGACCAGACAGTAGTGTAAGACCGAAATCCCATCCCATCCACCATAATTCCTGCCCATTTTGTAGCGAACGGCATCCGCCTCACGGATGTCGCCAAGTGACTAACGTAACTGCTAGACGTCGCATTTTGCTAAAAAGGGGTCTTTGTTTTAATTGCACGAAATCAGGCCATCGTAGCGATAAATGTCCCGTTTCAAATTCCTGTAGAAACTGTAATGCTAAGCACCACACTGCAATTTGCGATGCGGGTAGACCGCAATCAATCCCTAGTCATAGTAGTAATAGTCAATCAACAACGTCCCGCCCCGTAGTAAATGCAACGCCTGCGCAGAACGAAACTGCCCCCCGTCCATCCAAAGTTAAAGTAGAATCTAAACCATGCACAAGCGCAAAGATCGCGCAGAGGTCTGATGTGGACCTCCCATGCACTATCTTGCCAACAGCCATGGCAGGTATTCAACAAAAGCAAGGTAGTAAGCGAGTCCGCCTATTTCTTGACTCAGGAAGCCAGAGGAGCTTAATCTCAGCAAAAATTGCCCGTCAATTAGGCCTACCGGTGGTAGGAAGAGTATCCTTGAATATAGCTCCGTTTGGTTCCGAGGAAATAAGCGGACAATACGATGTAGTAAGTTGCAGGGTTGAAATGGGGAAAAGAATCGTGCGTATGAAGTTGGTGGCACACGAACACGTGGACGTCCCGATACATAACGTGGGTTATGTAAAGGTCAGACAGCATCTGTTGACCAAGGGAGTCACGTTAGCCGATCCAGCAAACCAATCAGATACCATGAAGAACGTTCACATTTTAGTTGGGGCTGATTATTTTAGCTATTTCATTATAGGTGTTGAAAAAGTAGATGGGATAAATCTTTTCTTGACGCATAATGGTATGTCCCCGTACGGGAAGGTGCCACAGTGGCTGTTCCAAGGGGAAAAGGTCGAACACGTAAGAACGTTGAGAGTGTGGACGAGCCATATCTGTATGATGTAGACGAGTGGTGGCGATTAGACCGTGTTGGCATCGCCCCATCAGAGCAATACACTGTTCGCGAGGCCGAGGCCGTGCGAAAGGTATCGCAAAGCGTTGTAAGGAAACCTGAGGGATATCAGGTTAGCCTACCATTCGGGTCGGATGCTAGGCCAGAAACAAATTATCGTAACGCTGTGGTGCAGTTAGAGTCGTTGCAGACCAAATTCAGAAAGGATAGGAAATATTTTGAACAATATCAGGGAGTGATAGATAAATATATCGAAGCAGGTTTTATATCAGAGGTGAAAAATCCCATAGTGGAAGGATATTACATGCCACACTTTGGTGTTAAGAAAGACAGCCGTACCACCTCGGCAAAGTCAAAGGGTTGCAAGTCATTGAATGAATGTCACTTACCTGGGCCCAATTTGGTAGAGGTAGCATATAGTTTAATTATAAGGTTTAGGTTGAACCGATATGCCATGTTAGCCGACATAAGTAAAGCATTCCATCGTGTTTTGTTAGATCCTCGTGATCAAAATACACACGATTTCTGTGGAGCGAGGCAGCTGGTCGAGCGCTTACCGTCGCCTTTAGAGTCGTGGTGTTCGGCATCACAGCTAGTCCATTTTTGCTACAACAGATATTAAATTGTCATTTTAAAGAGGAAGGGCGCCCAGATTTAGTAAAATCCTTTTATGTCGATAACTATCTAGCCACATTTGAAGATTTAGAACATATGAGGCGAGAGCATGAGTCTGTTCATAACATCTTAAAAGGGGCGGGTATGCCCTTAGAAGGGTGGGCAAGCAATCACTTAGCCTTCGATAGCGAGAAACAGTGGAGTGAGCCTGTGAGTGTGAACGTGCTCGGGCTGCGATGGGCCCGGGACGTGGACAGATTGTGTGTGAAAGAAAGTAAAAGGATCTGTGAGTTGGGGGAGGGATGGGTGCCTACGAAGCGTAGGGTACTTTCCCTATTAGTCTCCATTTATGATCCGATAGGTTTGATAAGCCCATTATTTGTAAGGGGAAAACTTTTCCTTCAATAACTATGGGAGGATAATGTAGGTTGGGATGATGTGTTAGGAGAAGAAAGGGCTAAACAGGCAAGTGAATTGTTGAATGATTTGAAAGCGGTGAGCGACATCACCTTTCAAAGATCGATAGGAAGAAGGGGTTTAGAACTTCATGTGTTCACCGATGCCAGCAGTAAGGCATATGGAGCAGTGGCATATACTAGGGACGAATGCAATCGGGTAAGTTTGGTTACCAGTAAAACCAGGATCACTCCGAAAGGGATGAGCAAACTGACGATCCCTAAGTTAGAGCTACTGGCCTTGTTGTTAGGCAGCAGACTAGCAAGTACGCTCAAGGAACTGATCGAGCCACGGGAAATAGTAATGTGGACTGACAGTAAGGTAACATTGGCATGGGTAGCATCTCCCGATGCCAGGTCTAATAAAAATGTGTTTGTTTCTAACAGAGTGGCGGAAATTATTTTTATTCAGCAGGTTTGTAGTTTCAGTCTGAACCATGTCCCTAGTCATCAGAACCCTGCCGATATCCTATCCCGAGGTGCAACGGCTCGACAATTGCAAGCTAAGTCCCTGTGGAGGAAAGGTCCAGAATTCCTCAGGACCACGGGAAAGCCAGTTCCTTGCAAGGAGGAAGATCCACTACATCAAACTCACGTAGTAGCGGCGGTGCAGAAGTTAAGGGAGGAGATGTGTCCTACCCCCCAGGCGAGATTTGGGACATCCTGAAAAGGGAAGTAGGGTTCCAATTCTTGTTGAGAGTAGCCAGACTAGTTTTAAAGTTTGCTAAGATAGAACGGCATCCGTTCAGTATTGTTGTCCAATTAGAGCAAAAACATTATTTGCCTACTGTTTATGCCTACTTAGAGGGCGGAGTCAGACCCCCTCGTGAAGTTGCTAATTTTCTCACACAATTGAATTTAGTTTTAGTAGATAATCTCATCTGCACCAGGGGACGAGTGTCCCATGTAGGAGAAACTGATCAGTTAATTCTCTTGCCAGCCAAAGGGCATTTAGTTAGGATGTATTTAAATTATTTACATCAGTTACATTTGCATTGTGGGGTGAATACTCTAATAGGTATCTTTCGACAGAAATGTTGGGTGGCGGGTCTACGTTCCATTGCGAAGCGAACCGTGCGGCAATGCACTGAATGCAAGCTAGCCTTCCAGCCTCTAACGAGACAGCCACCACCACCCCCCCTGCCAAAGGAAAGGATTACCCTCACAAAACCCTTCACAGCGGTCGGAGTGGACCACACAGCAGCAATTCATACTGAAACGCGGCCAGGATATATACTTATCATAACCTGCATGGCTAGCAGAGCTGTGTACCTTGACTTTTGTCCCTCTTTGGAAGCAGAAGAATTCGTGTTGGCACTAAGACGGTTTAGTGCCACCCATGGTGCCCCACAGCTCATCATGTCCGATAACCATCGAACCTTCAATGCTGCCAGCCACCTCCTGCAGGGACTTTACGAAGAAGATGAAGTCCAGCAGTTCCTGAGGAAAACTGGCATAAAGTGGCGGTTTCAGACGCCCCGTGCACCTTGGAAAGGTGGGTTCTTCGAGCGTTTGATAGGAGTAACGAAACGGACCCTCCAGATAGCCCTCGGAAAGAAATACCTGCCCACGTGCTAACCCTCGTGAAAGAAGCAGAAGCAGTGGTGAATAATCGGCCGCTTATGTACAGCGGTGACGAGCGCGAGGATGAAGTCCTCACCCCCTCCCATTTGATAAGAGGACACCAAGTCCACCTCATGGCACCAATCTTACCGGACGACCATCTCAACGCAACCTTCACCTCTCGGAAGCTACGTGATCGTTACATAAGATTGACAGATTCACTAGGAACGTTCAGAGAACGATGGAGAAGGGAATACTTGAGTGCCTTGAGAGCCCGGCACGACTGTCGGCCCGGGGAACCCTCCAAGCTGCACCCCGGAGACATCGTGCTAGTTAAGCAGGAGAATATGAAAAGAGCGACATGGCCTCTGGGACGTGTCGTGGAGACGTATCCTGACGACGACGGAGTCGTACGTTCGGCTAAAGTGTTGTTTGAGGGTGTCGAGTCGCTGCGAGCTGTCAGCCACCTGGTTCCCCTAGAAATAGCCCCCTCTGAGGATGACGATGGAGGAGAAGACGACGACGACGGCGATGACGGAGAAGAGGGCGCGTACAGTTCGACAGCCGGAATGCCAGGGATAGCGGAGACATCTGGGGATGACCAGGGTATGGCAACAGCTACGACAACTCAACAACCAGCCACAGGAACGGACGACAACGACGAGAAAGGTGAGAACTATGCAGTTAGTGAAAGAAGTGAAAATGAAAATGAAACTGAATCAGAGCAGACGAACGCACAAGGACGTTCTGCACGCCCATTGAGAAGGGCTGCCGCGAAACAGCGAGAACTAATGGACTGTCTGCTGAAAGGTGACGACATATAAAACGTAGCTGTAAACAATGAGTGAAAAAGGGGCGTGTCCTATCTGGAAGGTAGGGAGGGTGGAGTTTGTGAGGTGTGCATGAATCTGCGGAAGTTGGAAGTGCGTAGGTGGTGGAGAACGGGGACGGGATGGTCTCTCGTGCGTACAGACCGAGCGTTGCACAGAACCAGCCCCCTCCCTCTTGTACTCCATTAAGTAACAGCCTGCATGTAGCAGCGCTATATAAGTCTCGATTATTGTGAGAAGAGACAGACTGAATTTGAATTGTTATGTATGCATTTCTGCCATTTTCTGATTGTCTTAGGCCCATTGCCTAATTGCCTTTGCACTTGAATTGTTATGTATGCATTTCTGTCATTTCTGATTGTCTTAGGCCCATTGCCTAATTGCCTTTGCACTTGAATTGTTATGTATGCATTTCTGCCATTTTCTGATTGTCTTAGGCCCATTGCCTAATTGCCTTTGCACTTGAATTGTTATGTATGCATTTCTGCCATTTTCTGATTGTTTTAGGCCCATTGCCTAATTGCCTTTGCATTCGAATTGTGTGCATTTCCATTGCCATTTTCTGATTATTTTAGGCCCATTGCCTAATTGCCTTTGCATTTGAATTGTATGTATGCATTTCCATTGCCATTTTCTGTTTGTTTTAGGCCCATTGCCTACTTGCTTTGCCATTTGAATTTTGTAATATGTACGTGTACATTATCACTGATTTCTGCTGTTCCTTATGTGTATTATACACGAGTGCATTAGAATTGCTAGGCCCATTACCTAATTTGAACTGTTGTATGACTATATGTTTATTATTGATAATAATGTTTATTGCCCCGGGGTAACATTGCTGTGTTGTAAATTGTGCGTACTCTGTTCGAGTCGTTGCGGAGCGCTACGCAGCGAGCCTAACAGAGTCTCGGAGTAAGTCACTCCCCCCCCCCCCCCGAGTCCAGCTCCATCCAATTGACCGACGTTTCATCGCTCCTTAATTTGGGGCGTGGAGGATGTCGGGAATTTCGACCTGATCAATCGAAATTCCCGCCATTTGACTCCGTCTACGATTACGTCAAATTGGAGGGAGAGGAGAGAACTCGCGGGCGAATGACTGTCGTTCAAGATGAGAATGTTTAGAACCAAAAAGAGAAACCGCCTGATAGGGGAGGCGCTGAGACTAAAGAAATCAACCACTTGTAATTTAAGAGAAAGAAAAATAACGTCATTCCATTGTAACATGATAAAAAAATCCAATCTAGAAATTTAGGTTCAGGAAAAATTGCGCCAAAAAGGTGACGTCGGAGGTTGCAAGGCTTGCGCTGGCTCTTTGATCCGACGTCCCCAACCACAGTAAGTCCTATCTAATTGTTCTCTCTCCCCACCCCTAGTGTACCCAGGTCGGTTTCCATGTAGGTCTTGATAGAGTTATTGTAAAGTTTGTATCTGTTAATATTTTGTCGATCCTTGTGCCAGGGGATCAGTGTTATTGTATAAAGTACGTCTGAAGGTCTCGGTAAGAGGTTTATCGAGATAACTTTATAAATTTTCAATTAATTTTTCTAAAATCTCGAGTCCGATGCGGACATAGTTTTTTTGGTCACGCACATGTTCTTGTATGTCAAGTAAGGGTTAATTTTTCATGTTTCTCGTATTAGATTATTATTTTTGTAATAAAATTTGTTAAAATATAGCCATATTCTATTTACTTCCCCGATGGTTTTGTGAAGTGAGTCCTTCAGACATTGTGATCAGCCCAGTACATCGGGCTATTGAGTATAAACCGGTGAAATTTCGCCACACACATATATATATATATATATATATATATATATATATATATATATATATATATATATATATATATATCTCAGAAGTCGTCCTTTTAAGGAGATTGATATTTGGATTAAAGCTGCTGCAAGCTTCCTTTCTTAAATACCATTTTGAATGCAACAGTCCTATCAATGCCTTGGTAGCAATCTGTTTCTGTGCTTTGTCTTCATGATATTTACAGCAGAGAGCATTCTCTCCGCAGCTGCACTGGAATGAGGCAAACTCAGCAGACAGGAGACAAAATATGACGAGAGGAAGCTTGGGACTGTCGTCTCCAGCTTTGATTTTGCTAACATGATGCCAAAATCATATAAGATACTTAGACCCACCTCTCATCAAATATTATAAGACGATGTAGGCCTACACGTCTTCACCAGTCCTTGATCACTCACTGTGGTGGTAAGGGAGCTAACGCTTCTTCAGTAATGATCACAGGAAGTCTCGACTGAGAAAGGCAACACTCACTAATTCCATGCTTGTATTCGACAGTCAGTCATGTTCTGTTTGTGTAACATGTTGAAGTAACCTGTCGCCTAGCTGGTAGGTGGGAAGGGGCTACATTCTCATTGTTAAATGCAGTCATACAAATGTTGAATTTCATGTAAAAAAAGTTAATAAACAAAAATGTGACAATCTGGTCGTCAACAGGTTGCATAGATTTTCGGAAGTTCCTACGAATAGTGATGAAATTCCCCAGATTCCATAAATAATTTGTTCTCAAAACTAAAATTCCCCGAATTTCAACCCAAATTCCCTATCATGAACCCAAATTCCCCAAATCTGGGAAAAATTCTCCATGTCTGGCAACATTGGTGAGTTTTTCGGAAGTGGGACTGGTGCTTAGGCCAATCAGAAGCTTCCACTTTGCAGGACTTTATTATTGCTTTCTGTTATTGGCTAAAAGCTTCGTCATTTGGCAAGAGGCCTTGAAAGCGCCTGTGTTATTGGCTAGTGGGATT
>NC_090725.1:294664258-294681758 GCF_036898095.1 Palaemon carinicauda | reverse complement strand
CCGTCCGCCATGTTCGTGAGGTCACAGCGAGATGGCTCTGTTATAACAACAGAAGATAAAGAAAGACAACGTTGGATGGAACACTTTAGTGAGGTTATAAATAGAAGATATAAAGGGAATAATTTGATGGATATACCTGAAGCTGATGAAGACCTGGATGTGCTCATGAATGAATTCAGTGTGTTTGAAGTTGAAGCTATCCTCAAAACACTGACGAGATGAAAAGCCCCTGGATAGAATGAAATAACTGTCGAGATGATACTGGCTTAAAATGAAGTAACTCCCAGAGTCCTTACAAGATTATTTTGTAGAATGTTTTCAAAATATTTTATTTTAGTTTTTATTACTTCTTATATCGTTTATATATTTCCTTATATCCTTTCCTCACTGGGCTATTTTTCCCTGTTGGACCCCTTGGGCTTATAGCATCTTGCTTTTCCGACTAAGGGTTGTAGCTTAGCTAATAATAATAATAATAATAATAATAATAATAATAATAATAATAATAATAATAATAATAATAATGAAGAGGCAAAACATGATATATGGTAGTTAGGATTGTTGGTAAAAATGGCAAAAAAAAAAAAAGGAGTCCTGCTTGATTGCAATAATTACAGAGGCATAAAGCTTACGTCAGTTATTATGAAAATATATAGTATACCTATTCTAAAGAGACTGGAGAGAAAGATTGACAAAAAGCTGAGAGATGATAATGAAACAATCTCCAATAGATTCAGTAGATTTGAGAATAAACCTCTCAGAAGGATACTGGGAGTTAAATGGTGGGACAGGATTAGAAAGGAAACTATAAGAGAGATTACTCGAGTGCCATATGTGGATGAGATCATAATGAGGGGTAGATGGAGATGGTTTGGGCTTGCTCTTCACACTGCCCAAGAGAGATTAGTTCATCAAATGTTCAGCTGGGCTCCACAAGGCATCAGAAATTTGGAAGACCCAGACCTACCTGGATGAGGACTAGGAAGCGCAAAGTAGGAGGTGATAAATGGAGAAGTATTGAATTAAAAGTTAAAAGCTTAAGATAGAGGCAACTGGCGAAATCTAACCGAGGCCTTTTGCGTCAATATGCATAGGAGGAGATGATGATGATGATGATATGCATATATATATATATATATATATATATATATATATATATATATATATATATATATATATATATATGTGTGTGTGTGTGTATATGTATATATATATATGTATATATATACATATATATATATATATATATATATATATATGTATATATATACATATATATATATATATATATATATATATATATATATATATATATATATATATACATATACATATACATATACATATATATATATATATATATATATATATATATATATATATATATATATATATATATTCATATAAAAAAATGCAGCCGTTTCTAGTTAACTGCAGAACAAAGGCCTTAGAAATGTCTCTATTAATGTCTCGTGTTTGGCCATTTTAATCACCACGCATGCCACAACGGATCGGTGATGGTGGGAAATTTTTATCTGATCGCTCAGATTCAACCAAACTAGTATGAGTGGCCCCGACTAGTACAGTTTTGCTGATCATGGTGATACACAGACCCTTTCACAAGTTAAGGTGTCACCACTCATATCACTTCATATTAAATGTCCCCAAAAATATGTGTGTGTGTGTATGTGTGTGTGTGTGGTTCATCTAAGAAGTAGAACATTTATGAGGTCTGTAGTATTGGTTCATTCAGCGACTACCATATAACTGTGCGAGGTGGCTGTTAGGTGCAAACAGAGTGGTGAAAGGAATGTAATTGAGTATATTCAACAATACAAAGAGTTTATATACTGATGGTTTGGAGCAAGAATGGCACAAAATTCAAACAGTACAAAGCATGCGATAGCAAGCTTAAACAGGTTTCAGTTATCAGTGCGGGGGAGAGCGAGAGATAAAAAGAAACAGTACAGGTACAGTTTATGAGCGTATATGAAACACATGTAGTACATAACCGAAGTTATGCACTGACTGGAAAGTTGACTGGAAAATGGAAACCCGATCTATAGAGACTTCTTGAGAATTGGCCGGCGTTATTCTTCGGGTATAACCACATTTGTACGGGAAAGTGTCGTATGATAAATTAATTTATCTATCTATCTATCAATCTATCTAGTTAAGAAACTTCTCCGTGTTTGCCCAACTTATTAGGCAGTACATAAGTACTCAAACTCTATCTATCTATCTGTGTATCTCTCTATCTATCCAGTTAAGAAACTTCTCAGTTTTTGCCCAACTTATTAGGCAGCACATAAGTACTCAATCTCTATCTATCTATCTATCTGTATATCTCTCTATCTATCCAGTTAAGAAACTTCTCTGTGTTTGCCCAACTTATTAGGCAGTACATAAGTACTCAAACTCTATCTATCTGTATATCTCTCTATCTATCCAGTTGAGAAACTTCTTTGTGTTTGCCCAACTTATTAGGCAGTACATAAGTACTCAAACTCTATCTATCTGTATATCTCTCTATCTATCCAGTTAAGAAACTTCTCTGTGTTTGCCCAACTTATTAAGCAGTACATAAGTAATTAAACTCCACATGAGTTCCCTCGGGTGGCTTCCACCATTAAGAAAACGTTCTAATAATAGTAATTACATACATTCCGTACTATAAAATCTGTTTGCTTCTGTGATTACTACTAATATTAACATGGTGGGTTATAACAACAGGGACAATTGGTATAAAACTAGAATTTATATTTACTGAGGTCGTTATCTGGAATTTTTTTTTTTTTATTAAACTAAAATATGTTTGTTTTCCTTTTTGATAAGTAATTGTTAAGGCCTATCAAGTAAAATAGCTGCTCAGTAGCATTCGATTCTAATCTAAACTCAATACTTTAGTCTTAAAAATAATCTATTGTTTAGTTTAATTCGTCAAAATTTACTTGAGTTTACTCTGTACTTTTCTCTTCAATCACTGTTATTCTAGAAATTCTATTCCAGCTGTGGCTAAGCTGTGGAATGATCTTAATCGGGTAGTTGAATCGGTAGAGCTTCAAAGGTTCAAGCTTGCAGTAGATATTTTTATGTTGAACAGGCTGACACAAATCCTTTTTTTACAGTTTATATATGAAAGATCTGTTTTAATGTTGTTACTGGTCTTAAAATATCTTATTCTAATTGTTCATTACTTCTCATATAGTTTTTTATTTTAATATTCCCTTCCCTCACTGGGCTATTTTTCCCTGTTGGAGCCCTTGAACTTATAACATCTTACTTTTCCAACTAAGGTTGTAGCTTATTGACTCGTCCACGCCAGCCAATTAGATTCATATATGCTCAGTCCCACATTACTTTAAGAAATTGAAGTAAAATGCCACAAAACCACATTTAACTAGAATCTGGGTAATCTAGCATTGATTTATAACTGGCATTAGGAGAGTTTGATCTATAAATAATGACAACAATAAAGACGATGGAAAACAAGATTGCCAGTTTGTTTGTGAATCAGATATTTCTAAACATCTCAAAGTTTTTTTTTTTCAAATTATCATGACCCTAGTTTAGGCTGTCTGGAAAAATCAGTTGTTACCAAAAAAAGACTACCAAGCTATTTGTTCTCCCACATAAACCTGCAGCTAAATGTTTATTACGGAGAGAGAGAGAGAGAGAGAGAGAGAGAGAGAGAGAGAGAGAGAGAGAGAGAGAGAGAGAGAGAGAGAGAGAGAGAGTAGCTAATCTGGCTTTAATGGCCAATCTTCTTTCGCCATCAAACAAAACCCAAGGTGAAACGAACTAATGCCAGTTCTACTAAAGCTTCTGAAGTACAAGACGGGAATAGTGAGGAGATGAGGATCACAATAAATGGAGAAGAGGAATGAGTTACCAAGACATTCGACGAAGTTGTGGGGATGGACGGTTGGTATACTCAAGGACCCACACTGTAGAATGTAGATCACCCCGCATGTAGGTGGGACGCTGGCTATGGCGATGGTAGCCCGTATTTTAAAGAAACGGTATTCATTTGAGATGGGATTGGACACATTGCTGGATCGGCATGGGAACACAGAAGCATTCGAGAGATAACGGTAGGGTGAGAATCCGAAGCTGACGTCTAGGAAAGTGGTGGGGAGAATGAACATTAAAGGTAAAACGTATAGGTGTCTGGTTTCAGTTTCATCAGGATCAATACTCACCAGAACGGCAGCCGGGCAAGCCCAACCCCTGACAGTAGTGGACAGCTACAGTAAACAGCTTAAACTCAGGGTCCCGTGCTGGGATCGTTCTGCTGCCATGCGAATGCTAGGCGAACACATTATCACAGAACTTGTCAGGAAGCTAGTGAAGAGCAAAGATACCACAACACATATATCTCTCTGAGATGCAAGGCGTATCATTAGCCTGAAAAGCTCTCTCTCTCTCTCTCTCTCTCTCTCTCTCTCTCTCTCTCTCTCTCTCTAACGGTATACCTAGTAGTACGTACAGGATGGTACAGGCTGGTTCTTGGACGACTGTTAAAATGTTAATTGTCCTAGTTAGATATATATATTCAGTGTACATTATGCAAAGATGTAAATATCAAAAGCCCTTCACGCAATGACCTTCAGCACATTCATCTATCCATCCTTATACACATGCATGTACACAAGCACACACAAGTATTTATATATACAAATACACACATATGCATGTGCGGTATATCTATACATATACTGTATGTGATTACACACTCTATATATATATATATATATATATATATATATATATCTATATATAGATAGATATACAGATATATATATATATATATATAGATATATATAAATAGATATGAATATATATATATATATATATATATATATATATATATATATATATATATATATATATATATATATATATATATATCAATACACACACGTGCATATATAATGTGTATATATATATATATATATATATATATATATATATATATATATATATATATGTGTGTGTGTGTGTGTGTGTGTTGGTGTGCGTATATGGAATGGTAAAATTACGAATGATATAAGCACCAAGTAAAAAAAAGTTCTCTCTCTCTCTCTCTCTCTCTCTCTCTCTCTCTCTCTCTCTCTCTCTCTCACTGTCTGAGACCCGAGGCAAAGAGTCTGCAAAAGAAACCCACAAGAAGGAATGACAAACTTTGCGAATTCGAAGTTTGACACTCGATGTGTCTTGGCCCAAAATAAATTTGGCCACAAGTATCATGGAACGACAAAACTCGCCCTTTGGATCACTTCTCTTCATTCGTAGAGATCAGAACTCGAAGGCGTTTTTTCCCATCTCTTTTTTTCCGAGATATCTCGAGAAATCTCGAGATTCGGTGGCGTCGCCTTCATTTATATTCTCGCGAACCAAAGTCAGGGTCATCCTCCGTCTTTGTCAGATTTAGACTTTTTCTGGATTGTCTCTTCCGCTGATAAAGTCTACTCTATTTTGAACCTCTGTTTGCCAGTTGGATACGTCCCTGCCTGGTGATCTGCCGGACTGGTGTTCGAGTTCCACTCAAGCTCGATAATTTCTTGTAGTGTCTGTAACCTCATCAATCTTGTGAGGTAAGGATGCGGTGTTTAGGGAAGCCTATAGATCTACCTCCTGGATAGTACAGTGCTAACGTGTTCCCCTTGCATTAGCATGCCAGCAGATCGATCCCAGCCTGTGACCGCACGACCGTGAGTTTAGGCTGTTTACTGGGAAGGCCACTGCTGTGTTTGGGCACCACAGATGGGGTGGGGGTGTTTGCTCCGCTGACGTTCCGGTGAGCATCTATTCTGATGAAAATAGAACTGAAGCCAGATATATTTACCTTTACTTTTACCTGATGAGTCATCAGCAGCCATTGACTTCCCCTCCTTAGTCCTAGCTTAAGTGGAAAGGAGGTTTCAGAGCTAATCTCAGTCATCATTTTACACATACTAATGTGAATCGCCCCGTGACTATATAACAGTCTCCCACCAGAAATCCGAACAACTGAAGATATTAAGGCTTTCTAAAGGAAACTTCAGATTTTCTTGCTCTTTAAGTGCTTCGATAGTGTTGATTTGGAAATAAACGAGCTGGGGGAGAGTGACTGCTCCCTGCACTCTAGTTTTGGGGTGTTTGAATGTGCGTGGATGTAGTACAATAGAGAGTAAAAGATGCGAGATTGGAAGTATGTTTAGAAGTAGAAGGATGGATGTATTGGCCTTGTGTGAGACAAAGATGAAAGGAAAGGGTGAAGTGATGTTTGGTGAAATGTCTGGTAGAGTGTCTGGGATTGAAAGGGGAAGAGCGAGAGAGGGTGTGGCTTTATTGCTGAGTGAATGGAAGGAGATATCATCTAGGTTAATGTGGGTAAGGGTTAGGCTGGGTAGGGAATGTTGGGCGTTTGTCAGTGCGTATGGGCCAGGTAGTGAGAAAAGTGAAGAAGAGCGGAATGAGTTCTGGAATGAATTAACTAGGTGTGTAGAAGGACTGGGTAGAAGGAATTATGTAGTTGTCATGGGTGACTTAAATGCTAG
The DNA here is from genome assembly GCF_036898095.1 of Palaemon carinicauda. Classification (NCBI taxonomy): domain Eukaryota; kingdom Metazoa; phylum Arthropoda; class Malacostraca; order Decapoda; family Palaemonidae; genus Palaemon; species Palaemon carinicauda. The sequence goes on along the minus strand of NC_090725.1, from coordinate 294,675,216 downwards.
AGTGGGCGCTGGAGAGGTAGAAGGTGTCATTGGGAAGTATGGCATACCAGGTGAAAATGAGAGTGGTGAGAGACTGGTAGACATGTGTGTTGAACAAGAGATGGTAATAAGTGCTAGCGTTTTTTAAAAAGAAAGATAAAAATAAGTATACATGGGTAAGAGTGGCAAATGGAAGAGTAGTAGAAAGGGCATTAATGGATTATGTGTTGATAACTAAAAGAATGTTTGGAAGATTGAAAGACGTGCACGTGTTTAGGGGTATGGCTAACGGTATGTCTGATCATTTTTTGGTGGAAGGAAAATTAGTTGTAGCAAAAGAGTGGGGGAATAGAGTAGGTGGATGTAAAAGGGAGCTAGTGAGGGTTGAAGAGCTAATAAAACCGGGGGTAAAAAGTAAATATCAGGAAAGGTTGAAAATGGCATATGACGAGGTGAGAGTAAGAGAAACTGGTAATTTAGAGGAGGAGTGGAAGTTAGTAAAAGAAAATTTTGTTGGGATTGCAAGTGATGTGTGTGGCAAGAAGGTTGTTGGAGGCAGCATGAGGAAGGGCAGTGAATGGTGGAATGAAGGAGTGAAGGTAAAAGTGGAAGAGAAAAAGAGGGCTTTTGAAGAATGGCTGCAGAGTAATAGTATAGAGAAGTATGAAAAATATAGAGAGAAAAATGTGGAAGTAAAGCGCAAGGTACGTGAGGCAAAGAGGGCAGCTGACCTGAGGTGGGGTCAGGGATTGGGTCAGTCATATGAAGAGAATAAGAAGAAGTTTTGGAAAGAAGTGAAGAGAGTAAGGAAGGCTGGTGCAAGAATTGAAGAGACAGTGAAAGATGGAAATGGAAGATTGTTAAAAGGAGAGGAGGCAAGGAAAAGGTGGGCGGAATATTTTTAATGTTTGCTGAATGTTGAGGATAATAGGGAGACAGATATAATTGCTGTTCCAGGTGTTGAGGTCCCAGTGATGGGAGATGAGAATGAGAGAGATTACAATAGATGAAGTGAGGAGAGCACTAGATGAAACGAGAGTAGGAAAAGCATCTGGTATGGATGGTGTGAAAGCTGAGATGTTGAAGGAAGGGGGTGTGACTGTACTTGAATGGTTGGTGAGATTGTTTAATATGTGTTTTGTGTTGTTAATGGTACTAGTAGATTGGGTTTGTGCATGTATTGTACCACTATATAAGGGTAAGGGAGATGTGCATGAGTGTTGTAATTCAAGAGGTATTAGTTTGTTGAGTGTAGTTGGAAAAGTGTATGGTAGAGTAATGATTAATAGGATTAAGGATAAAACAGAGAATGCAATCTTGGAAGTACAGGGTGGTTTTAGAAGAGGTAGGGGTTGTATGAATCAGATTTTTACAGTTAGACAGATATGCGAGAAATATTTAGCAAAAGGTAAGGAGGTGTATGTTGCGTTTATGGATCTGGAGAAAGCATATGATAGAGTTGATAGGGAAGCAATGTGGAATGTGATGAGGTTATATGGAGTTGGTGGAAGGTTGTTGCAAGCAGTGAAAAGTTTCTACAATGGTAGTAAAGCATGTGTTAGAATAGGAAATGAAGTGAGTGATTGGTTTCCGGTGAGAGTGGGGCTGAGACAGGGATGTGTGATGTCGCCGTGGTTGTTTAACTTGTATGTTGATGGAGTGGTGAGAGAGGTGAATGCTCGAGTGCTTGGACGAGGATTAAAACTGGTAGGCGAGAATGACCATGAATGGGAGGTAAATCAGTTGTTGTTTGTAGATGATACTGTACTGGTAGCAGACACAGAAGAGAAGCTTGACCGACTAGTGACAGAATTTGGAAGGGTGTGTAAGAGAAGGAAGTTGAGAGTTAATGTGGGTAAGAGTAAGGTTATGAGATGTACGATAAGGGAAGGTGGTGCAAGGTTGAATGTCATGTTGAATGGAGAGTTAGTTGAGGAGGTGGATCAGTTTAAGTACTTGGGGTCTGTTGTTGCAGCAAATGGTGGAGTGGAAGCAGATGTACGTCAGAGAGTGAATGAAGGTAGCAAAGTGTTGAGGGCAGTTAAGGGAGTAGTAAAAAATAGAGGGTTGGGCATGAATGTAAAGAGAGTTCTATATGAGAAAGTGATTGTACCAACTGTGATGTATGGATCGGAGTTGTGGGGAATGAAAGTGATGGAGAGACAGAAATTGAATGTGTTTGAGATGAAGTGTCTAAGGAGTATGGCTGGTGTATCTCGAGTAGATAGGGTTAGGAGCGAAGTGGTGAGAGTGAGAACGGGTGTAAGAAATGAGTTAGCGGCTAGAGTGGATATGAATGTGTTGAGGTGGTTTGGCCATGTTGAGAGAATGGAAAATGGCTGTCTGCTAAAGAAGGTGATGAATGCAAGAGTTGATGGGAGAAGTACAAGAGGAAGGCCAAGGTTTGGGTGGATGGATGGTGTGAAGAAAGCTCTGGGGGATAGGAGGATAGATGTGAGAGAGGCAAGAGAGCGTGCTAGAAATAGGAATGAATGGCGAGCGATTGTGATGCAGTTTCGGTAGGCCCTGCTGCTTCCTCCGGTGCCTTAGATGACCGCGGAGGTAGCAGCAGTCGGGGATTCAGCATTATGAAGCTTCATCTGTGGTGGATAATGTGGGAGGTTGGGCTGTGGCACCCTAGCAGTACCAGCTGAACTCGGTTGAGTCCCTGGTTAGGCTGGAGGAACGTAGAGAGTAGAGGTCCCCTTTTTTGTTTTGTTTCATTTGTTGATGTCGGCTACCCCTCAAAATTGGGGGAAGTGCCTTTGGTATATGTTTGTATATCTGGTGTGAAATGCTTAATGCCTTGGAATGCACATGATAAAAAGACACTGAAGGTTTTGTAGAGAGTAGGGTTCCCCTGCTGTATAGGACCAGAAAAGCAGCCCTTAAAGTATTGTGCATTATGTAAACCCTCATGATGGAACTCATACTGAATTTATTGAAAGATCAAGGCTTGATGCAAAATTATAAATTCAGAGGTGTAACTGTCCATAATTTGCAATCCAATATAGATTTTTCGTGTTTGGAAAATCTGCTTTATCTTCTTTATCATGTACTTTATCTTCCTTTTCGTCGACTTTATCTTCTTCTTTATTATCTACCTTATCTAATCCACCTCTACCGAGTTCACTTATCTCATTCCAGAATTGTTTCCTCCATCGTACATTTATTTTCGAAATCTATTCCAGGATTTTTTCCCGATGGGTTTTTTTTTCTTCCAGAGACTTCCATATCATCTATCTCCCCTCTGGTAGATACATTTCCTTCGAGTTATTCTTCACAAATCCTTCATGAAATATATGTTTCATGTGTCTTCTCCGTTACCCATAATCCCCTCGGGTTCACGAAATCTTCCCATTGAGTTATGTTCGCCATTCAATATGCTTTTCCTTCTCAGTCTCTTACTCATTTCTTTAGGTTCTTATTCCAGAATTCGGATTTTTCTTGTTTGTCCTTCTATCTCATTTACGCTCTTTTTTTCATTTATGCCTTTTTATTCACGATATCTTTTTTTATCGTTTTAAACTTTTCATTCACTACTTTCATTTATTTTTCTTTCTCATTTTTTTTTTTTTATATTTTGGCCGCCATTTTTTTACAATATTGTTATAGATGATACGTTTTCCTTTAATCATATACGCTTCATTATTATTATTATTATTACTATTATTATCATTATTATTATTATTACTATTATTATCATTATTATTATTATTATTATTATTATTATTATTATTATTATTTTTATTATTATTCTTTATCTGCATCTTTTCCCACTTTTATGTGGGGTCGATATTTCTGTCCAGTGTTCTTCATCTACCTCTGTTCCACACTTCATCACCGGTTAATCTCACAATCTCCACTGCCCATATTGGTTTTTTGCTAATTTTTCATGGCCGGATGCCTTACCTGCCGCCAACCCTCCCCATTTCCCCTGGCTTGGGACCGGCACCAAGATGAGGCTGGCTTGCCCCCCTCAGTGGGGTTTATTATTATTATTATTATTATTATTATTATTATTATTATTATTATTATTATTATCGAGTGTACCTTCAAGAAAGAGAACTCTAACCTAAGCCAGTGGAAGATCAAAGAACAGAGGCTATGGTATTTCCTTAAACTTTCTTCAGTTATTCTCTCGTGTTTTGTTCAGTTAGTAATCGTCTACCACACTGCATTTTTTTATCCACACTCTTCTTCCGTGTTTATATTTTCTTTTAAAGGTTAAAAGGTGTCTGGTTTCAATTCCAGTTTCATCAGAATAGATGGTCACCAGACCATCATCCGGGCAAGTCCAACACTCCACTGTGGTGCCCAACCACAGCAGTGGCCTCCCTAGTAAACAGCTAAACTCACAGTCCCAAGCTGGGATCGATCTGCTGCCATGGGAATGGTAGGCGAACACGCTATCAGTGTACTAGCCAGGAGGCTAGTCAGATAACACCCGTTGTTTTCATTCATTTTCTTTGGTTTGCTTTTTACGTATGTACTATATTTTTTATCTGCACACCTGCATGAGTTTCGCCTGTGAATATCCTTCAATTTTTCCTTGTCTTACAGATGCAGTTTTATATAATGACTTAGGGTCTTCAATAGCAAGAGTAAGTTGAGGCAAATGTTCAAGTGTATCTACCAGGCAATGCGTTTCATTACCTTATTTTCTCTCCCACTTCTCTCCGGAGTAACCAGTGTCTTCCTGTCAATCACTTGGTCGTCTGGCTCAGTTTTGTATCCCTTAAGCTAAGCTGATCCCAAGCTGCCCTACAGTATCTGGCTAATGCTTGAAGCTTCCACTTCTGATGTTTCTCTGAATCGCTTTATACAGTAGATGGCGTTGTGCTACTATGATCGCATCTCACCCCGGTCGTCTATATCTTGAGATTTTAATTCACTACTTCTCCAAGCATTATCTCCTAATTTACGCTTCATAGTCCTCTGCCATGTGAGTCTGGTACCTCCAACGTTATTTTTCCCATTTTTTTATCATATATGTAGAATTTTACCTCATATTTCTTGCTTCTGTTCGTGATCTTTCACGTAATCTCTCTAAGAGTCTCCCTGTATCTATGAGATCCTACCTTCTGGCAGCTTACCAGAAGGAATGTGTCTGGCATATCCTCTTTGCCATTAAGCTCTGTGATTCTTGCGCTGTGGGATGGAAAAGTAACAACATCAACTGCACCCAGCGTCAATAATTCCAGTCACTGAAAGGGAGAGAGAGAGAGAGAGAGAGAGAGAGAGAGAGAGAGAGAGAGAGAGAGAGAGAGAGAGAGAGAGAGAGAGAGGAGGAGAGTCTTTTATGCTGAAGACGGCAAGCTTATGCTCTCATAATGCACGAATAGCTTTTTTTTTTTTTTTTTGTGTGGTTTCATGCAGAGAATATTAGAGAATGTGTAATCAAAGTGTGTGTTTCTCGTGTGAACGCCACAATATACCAAGGTTAAATACATAGATTTTTTTTGTTTCTTTACCTTTTTTTTCTTTATATACCACAATCTTCCTAAACACCAGGTTAAATACATAGAATTTGTTTGTTTCTTTACCTTTTTCTTCTTAAACCACAATCTTCCTAAACGCTAGGTTAAATACATAGAATTTTTAGGTTTATTTCCTTTTTTCTTATACCACAATCTTTCCAAACACCAGGTTAAAAACATAGAACGTTTTTGTATCTTTACCTTTTTTCATCTTATACTACAATCTTCCTAAACACGAGGTTAAACACAAGTATTTTCTTTTCTTTGCCTTTTTCTTCTTATACCTCTTATACCACGATGCTCCTAAACACCAGGTTAAATACATAGAATTGTTTTGTTATCTTAACAAACTGGTTAAATACATATTTTTTTCTTTACATTTTTGTCTTCTTACACCACAATCTTCCTGAATCAAGAATTCTTAGCATCGATGCATAAAACATGCACCTTGCGTTCTCTCTTCTTTTTTTCCCCAAAAGGGATATTGGACTCAGAGTTGCCAGGTTTTCTAAATGAGAAAAGGCCAATTTCTATTCAACAGAAGCTTTAAAAGGCCAACCCATTAGTAGAAAAAGGCCAAATATATATCATTTAAGGACCTCTAATTTCAAATAAGGCCAAATTTGAGTTTTTTTGGCCTGAAAAAAAGGCTAAACTGGCAACCTTGATTGGACTCGTCTCTCCATTCACAGAACCGGATTCCTTTGATGGGAGTCGCATCAAAAGAAAAACCGTTCCATTCACCTCATTACACCTGCCCTGTTCAGCCTTGTATGTGTGTGTGTGTGTGTGTGTGTGTGTCTTTTCCCAGACCACCCACCTCATCTCTCATCAGTATTCTCTCCTTCCCTTTGAAGCACTGGGACGTTCATAAACTATTTATGTTGGTGTGTAGATATAATTATATAATTTAACATATACATACTCATATATAATATTGTTATTGTTTTTTTAAATATTTTATTTTAATTGTTCATTACTTGATATATCGTTTATTTATTTTCTTATTTCCTTTCCTCAATGGGTTATTTTTCCCTACAAGAAAACATCGATTTAAAGCAGGACTCATTCTCCTGTCCAGTAGAACGCAAGGCAGGGACGTTTCCAATAGGTCGCCACAGCCTCTAAACCTAATATGTTATCTTAAACAAACTGAAATTAATTTGAACGAGTCTCAAATCTTATCTATTGTTATTAAGATTATAGTATACATAGGGACTCAAAGCTAAATCTCTCTCTCTCTCTCTCTCTCTCTCTCTCTCTCCCTCTCTCTCTCTCTCTCTCTCTCTGTAGAGTTGGCTCGTGTCTTCTTGTTGGAAATAGCTTGATTTCCATGCGTTTGAAATTTAATGTACGTCTGCAGGCAGATGGATTGAATACACAGGCACGAATGCATACTAAATATTCTTGTATTATTATTATTATTATTATTATTATTATTATTATTATTATTATTATTATTATTATTATTATTATTATTATTATTACTTGCTAAGCTACAACCCTAGTTGGAAAAGTAGGATACTATAAGATCAGGGGCTTCAACAGGGAAAATGGCCCAGCGAGGAAAGTAAACAAGTAAAAATAAAATATCTTGAGAACAGTAACAATACTAAAATAAATATTTCCTATATAAGCTATAAAAAAACTTAAACAAATCAAGAGGAATATAAATAAGATAGAATAGTATGGCCGAGTGTACCCTCAAGCAAGAGAACTCTAACCCAAGACAGCGGAAGACCATGGTACAATGGTTTGAGTTTTGGGTGTCCTTATCCTAGAGGAGCTGCTTACCATATTGTATAATGTATAATGTATATTTCCAAGACAAACAATTGTTCAGCCTTTAGTCATAGTTCATTTATATCGAAGGACAGGTAAAGTAAAGCCGGCAGCATTGGAGAAGTACTGAATATCTGAAATTAAACAGCTTTAAGAATATTTCATTTTTATAGGTAGTAGGTTGGTCAGGAAACCTGCCACCCGTTGAGATACTACCACTAGAGTGTTATGGGGTCTTTTGACTGGCCGGATGGTACTGCATTGGATTATTCTCTCTGGTTACAGTTAATTTTCCCTTTGCCTACACACACCCACACTGAATAGTCTGGTCTATTCTTTACAGATTCTCTTCCATCCTCATACACCTGACAACACAGATTACCAAACAATTCCACTTCACTCAAGGGGTTACTGCACCAATTGTTCAGTGGCTACTTTCTTCTTGGTAAGGGTAAAAGAGACTCTAGCTTTGGTAAGAAGTTCTTTTGGCAAAGGACACTTCATAATCAGTCTTGAGTAGTGCCATAGCCTCTGTACCATGGTCTTCCACTGTCTTGGGCTAGAGTTCTCTTGCTTGAGGGTACACTTAGGCACCCTATTCTATCTTATTTCTTTTTCTCTTGTTTTATTAAAGTTTTTAGAGATTATATAGGATATATTTATTTCAAAGTTGTTACTGTTCTAAAAATATTTTATTTTTCATTATTTCCTTTCATCACGGGGCTATTTTCCCCGTTGGAGCCCCTGGGCTTATAACATCCTTGTTTTCCAACAAGTAAGTAAGTAAGTAAGTACTGTAATAATAATAATAATAATAATAATAATAATAATAATAATAATAATAATATCGACAAAAACTGCTCGATTTTTTGATAGAAAAAAAACTCCTAAAATACAGATAAAAATAAAGGTTCGTTATTAACCTTATTAATATGCATACGGCATTTGAAAAGTTTAACCATCATTATTCATATGGAAGTATTAACTAGAAAATCCCATTTAATAAAAGTATGTAGAATAATGTTCCACAAACATTAAATGGCTTTGGAAATCTATTATTGCAGTAGGATCATTATCTATTTCTATTACAAGGGAAAGGTACGACCAATTAATACATGTTAATTAAAAGTTTTATAGAAACTTGAAATATTTTCATGGCAAATAACTTGAAATATTTCTCACACAAGCACTGGATATTTGTTTCCAGTCTTTAATCCTCAAAGAAAATGATGTTTTTGTCACTACTCGTGTTTTTATAAATTGCATTGGTAGTAATTTCGATAGCAACAATAACATGGTAACTATTGTTGTGTCAGAGACAATAAGTTTGTTAATGGACATTCTCTCTTCTTCTTCTTCTTCTTCTTCTTCTTCTTCTTCTTCTTCTTCTTATTATTATTATTATTATTATCATAATTAGTTGCTAAGCTATAAACCTAGTTGGAAAAGCAGGGTGCTATAAGCTCAGGGCCTCCAACAAGGAAAATAGCCCAGTGAGGAAAGGAAAAAAGGAAAAATAAAATATTTTAAAAACAGTGACAACATTAAAACAAATATTTCCTATATAAACTATAAATATTTTAATAAAAAAAAAAGAGGAAGAGATATTAGATAGAATAGAATGCCCGAGTGTACCCTCAAGCAAGGAACTCTACCCCAAGACTGTGGAAGACCATGGTACATAGGTTATGGCATTACCCAAGACTAGAGAACAATGATTTGATTTTGGAGTGTCCTTCTCCTAGAAGGTATTCTTACGAATAAATTACTCATGAGAGGTCTGGTATTCATGTCATGAGGTCGCAGCGACCAAATGATTTAACAAGTTTGAGCAGGACTCGAACCTCAGTCTGGCAATCATCAGGCAAGGACGCTACCACCAGGCCACCATAACCCGGTATTCATTTTCTAAACCATCGTTACTGTCCTTCCTTCAGTTGAAATGGTTACCTTGGAGGGTACTTAGCCTTACTTGGTGTATCAGGTCCACCAGGTGGACCAATTTTATGCAAATTTTGGTCTGTTTATTAGTTGTGTTCCTTTGTATATATTCGTGTACATATTGTGTTTGTTATCATAATTACTCAGTTTGTTTTCAAGTATAAGAAAAATCTTTTATTCCGCTTGATTCTTATTTTATCTGGAGATATTGAACAAAATCTTGGACAAGTGTGTCCATGATAAATTTTGCACATTTAAACGTGTTTCTCAGATTGGTATAAAGCCATATATTTTGATACATTAATGTCTGGGTTCTCTTACCGACCTCGGAATCAGAGCCCCAGGCGGAACCACTCGAAGACAATAGCTTTGGACTGGGTGTGAAACAAAACCTGGTCCAGCAAACTTGTAACAACAGTGACTTACCACTTAGCCACGTGGATAATAAGGAATTCATTGTTGTTACAAGTTTCCGGGACCAGGGTTCGATTCCCCGGCCGGTCAGAAGCTATTGTCTTTGGGTGATTCCGCCTAGGGCTCTAATCCTAAGGTCGGTGAGAGAGTCCAGACATTCATGTATCAAAATGTATGTCTTATTTGAATATATATATATATATACATATATATATATATATATCTATATATATATATATATATATATATATATATATTTATATACAGTATATATATATATATATATATATATGGTTAGTCACTAGGGCATTGTCCTGCTTAATAAGGCAATGTCACTGTCCCTTACCTCTGCCCTCCATGAGTGGTCTGTAAACATGCGATTTTATTTCTCGTGTAGATCACGTGAATTTTTGATGGAAAAAAATAGTGCCTTATACTATCCCTTTTTAAAGAGAAAGAAATGGTAAGGGAAAATGAATATTCAAGACTTAAACATACAACGCCGAGGTTTTTAAGACTAACAACAGGATCAACATCGTTCACCGTAATTAAATTCCTGGACTACAAGTTTTAACGACGTAAGCTTCTTGGAAAATAATCAACTCTTCTGTGGCCACTGAGTGCTTAATGGTGGCCCCTAGTCTAAGCCGATTATTGGTGAGGGCCAAAGGAGGAGTCGAGATATGAGGATGCAAAATCGTTTGCTTTGAGAAATATTTTATTTTTCTGGTGAATAAATGGGGAACCCCCCCCCCCCCCCCTCTCTCTCTCTCTCTCTCTCTCTCTCTCTCTCAATTGGTAAGTAAAGGTGGTACATCTCTCTCTCTCTCTCTCTCCTCTCTCTCTCTCTCTCTCCTCTCTCCTTAATTAGTAAGTAAAGGTGGGTACATCTCTCTCTCCTCTCTCTCTCTCTCAATTGGTAACTAAAGGTGGTACGTCTCTCTCTCTCTCTCTCTCAATTGGTAAGTAAAGGTTGGTACATCTCTCTCTCCTCTCTCTCTCTCTCTCTCTCTCTCTCAATTGGTAAGTAAAGTTGGTACATCTCTCTCTCTCTCTCTCTCTCTCAATTGGTACATAAAGGTAGTACAGCTCTCTCTCTCTCTCTCTCTCTCTCTCTCTCTCTCTCTCTCTCGCTCTCTCTCTCTCTCGTTCAATTGGTAAACTAAAGGGGATACATCTCAGCTCTCTCTCTCTCTCTCTCTCTCTCTCTCCTCTCGCTCTCTCTCTCTCTCGTTCAATTGGTAACTAAAGGGGATACATCTCTCTCTCTCTCTCTCTCTCTCTCTCTCTCTCTCTCAATTTATAACTAAATTCGGTACATCTCTCTCTCTCTCTCTCTCTCTCTCTCTCAATTGGTAACTA
>NC_090725.1:294643623-294658623 GCF_036898095.1 Palaemon carinicauda | reverse complement strand
ATTATTACTAGCTAAGCTACAACCCTAATTGGAAAAGCAGGATGATACATGCCCCAAGGCTCCAACAGAAAAAAATAGCCCAGTGAGGAATGAAAATAAACAAGAAAAGAAGTAATAAACTATTAAAACAAAACAATAATGAGATATTTTAAGAACAATAACAACATCAAAATAAATATTTCATATATAAACGTCATTGGGAGGCATTATGATTTGTGATATAAAATATGATGAAATGGATATATTCAGAAGGTTTTAGTTGATGCGTAAAATATATTATTCGCTTTCGTCCAACTTTTGAACCATTTTTAATGAAATGTGGAGTACATTGTGAATTTTAATATGAATTCATTTTCATATGTTTATTAAATACCAGACTGACGATGTGCTGTATAAAAAAATGGGTTGTTTGATTTTTTTTTCAGAGGTAATATTTGGAAATTTATGACTTACAAAAAAGAAATATAAGCTTTTTATGCTATGAAAAACGTGGTTGAGTGCAATTGTTTAAAGGTTTAAAGACCACTTATGAATTGCAGAGGCAAGGGACAGTGACATTGCCCTATCAAGCAGGACAATGCCATCTAGAATGACCTTATGTACATCCAAGCCCCTCTATAACCAAGCTAGGACAAAGGAGGGCCAGGAAATGGCTGCTGAGGGCTCAGCAGATAGACCTATAGGCTCCCCCAAACCCCCATCCTTAACTAACAAGGATGATGATGCTATAGCGACCAAAGAAACTAATGAGTTTGAGCGGGAATCGAACCCCAGTGTGGCGTTCACCAGTCATGGACGTTATCACATCGGCCACCACAACCCTGTGTGTGTTTTTGCGTGTGTAAATATAATTTCATATTGCAAATTTAGAATTTACTTCTCAACGAAATCTATTGGAATATCAGAAGATCGGGCTTAGAAGAATATTTAGAAGAATATTAGAAGATTTTCAGTTTCGTTCATGTAGAATCTTTTCTTACTAATGTTAGCATTGGAACATAATCTGATAAGCATTGCCTCTTTGTTATATCAATTTGTTATGCAGACATTGTTACCTCCGCCAACGAAGTTCGTAGGAGGTTATGTTTTGACCTCTGTTTGCCCGATTGTCTGTTTGTTTGTGAACAGCTTCCTGGTCATAATCTTACTCATAGAGTAGTGAAACTTTCAGGGTTTAATTATCATGTTGAGACGTGGAAGTGATTCAATTTTAAAAGTCCTAGGTCAAAGGTCAAGGGTAAGTTCGAGCAAAACGTCGACTGAATTCACTCTAACCTTAACCCCTAGTTTGCAAATGGTTGTCACATATAGTACACTTCAAATACGCCAACTGTCTATATTGATTCAGGGAAAAGCAAGCTGGTTTCGAAAAATAAATTGATGTGGCGGAGGTCTGCACACTCAGTGATTTTCTAGTTCTTAGTTGTTATTGTGAGAATCTTTTTTTTTATTTAAATTCTTTCAAATAATACTTAAGAATATTTTTGTGCGGAGAATACAAACATTTAATCTTATCTTGTATTTCTGAAATTGAAATATTTTATCTACAGTATATTGTAAGGAATTTGCTTAAACATTATATGACAGATTATTTTTTTTTAATACTTTTTTTTAGAAGAGGTATTTGTTATTTTGAATTTGATTTTGTGTTTATAATTATTACTGGTATTGAATATTATTTATTATTTTGATTTTAATTTTAAATTTTGATATTATTTCTAGAGAAAAACTTTCATTGCATAATACAAGTAAAACTAAAATATGACTAACTTTTTATTTTGAATATTCCTTCCCAGCACCTAGCTAGGGAATATCATTTACTATCAACTCAGGGAAAGTTTTCATACAATTAGAATTTTTTTAAATTCTTTTAAATTGAGTTATAAATTTTCCCAATTCTTTTTTTAATTACAAATAAAAGAGTGGATTATTTTTTGCGGTGCTGAGAAAGGTTATTACTCTGGAAATGTATATTGGTAACCATTGAAAATACTTTGTTACAAATAATTTGAAGAAATGTAATTCATAATTACTGGAGTTATTAACAACTATTTTGTGATTGTAGAACCTTAGTTCAAAATTATCTGAAATGACAGAAGGTCCTGACATTTGAAGAATCTTCTAAAGAATGATTGATAACAAATTCACTTCGATATCAAAATATAAGGAAAGAAAGCACAACTAGGATAGAATAATTCAATTAATAGTGCATTCTTTATGGAAATGTGTTGAAAATTCTATTAATTTTTAATTCTTTTCACCTCCGCCAATGAAGTTAGAAGGAGGTTATGCTTCACCCCGTGTTCGTGTGTTCATTTGTGTGGGTGTGTGTGTGTGTGTGTGTATGGATGTTTGTTTGCGAACATCTTCCTGGCCACAATTTTAATCGTAGAATAATGAAACTTGCAGGGATTAACTTTTATGTAAAAAGCTGGAAATGATTAAATTTTCGAAGGTCAAGGTTATAGGTCAAGGTCACGGTTATGCAAAATGTCCAATTCACGTCACCTAATCAGCCATAAGTTGGAACATCGTTGTCACGGAGACTTCAAGTATAGTTCATATTCGAGTGTATGAAAATATACGCGAATTAATACATTTTAAGGTCAAAGGTCAAGGTCAAATAAAAGGCAGAGAAATTTGCTGCCGTGGTGGAGGTGTGCGTTTTACTAAGTATCCCTCTAGTTTAATTTGTTATTCTACAATTCAGAACAAGATTCGTTATATCCAATTTCATTTCAATTTTCCTTTCGAGAAATAAATAAATAAACTCTGAATATTACCTTTTCAACCTAAAATCAAATAATGGAAAAACCAACATATAAGCAAAAAATGCCATAAAAATCTGTTTTTTTTATTTTTTTTTTTTTTGAGGTAGCCCAAGTAATTGATTGTTAGTAGAAAGGCTGAGAAACAGTACTGAAGAAGGGTTTGGACGGTGAACGGGGGAAATAAAAGCTAATTTGAAAAGTCCCAGTAATTGGAGTAATATTCTTTTCATCTTCAGACAAGAACTATTTTTTTCTTCTTTTGCGATCCTCTCCTGTTTTTTCCTTCTTTCCTCAAGGGAACCCAAATTAGGAATCATTTGGAGATTTTTCTTTTCTGAAATAAGCCTCTTTACCTTGAGAGGAATGTATTCTCAATGCCATCAATTCTTTATTAAAGTTTATCTAAGGAGTAAGTACATCAATTTCTTATATGAATATTTTATTTTAAATCGACTCTTATGTCTAAATCTGAAAATTATTATTTATTTATTTATTTATTTATTGATTGATTGATTGATTTATTGATTTTAATGTTAATGTTAAAATGTTAATGTTAATGTTAAAATTTTAAAATATTAAAATGTTAAAATGTTAAAGTTAAAGTTAAAATGTTAATGTTGAAATGTTAATGTTAAAATGTCAAAATGTTAAATGTCAAAATGTCAAAATGTTAATGTCAAAATGTTAAAATGTTAATGTCAATGTCAAAAAGTTAAAATGTTAAAATGTTAATGTCAATGTTAAAATGTTAATGTTAATGTTAATGTTAAAATGTTAATGTTAATGTAAAATTTTTAAAATGTTAATATTAAAATGTCAATGTTGAAATGTTAATGTTATGTTAAAATGTTAAAATGTTAAAATGCTAAAATGTTAGTGTTAATGTTAAAATTTTAATGTTGAAATGTTAAAATGTTAATGTTATTGTTAGGTAAACTACAACCCTACAAGGAAAAACAGGATAGTATAAGCCGAAAGGCTCCAACGGGGAAAATTATTCCGGTGATGAAAGGAAATAAGGTAATAAGTGAACCACAAAGGAAATAATGAGAATTAAAATGAAATATTTTAACTGTGATATCAAAATAAACCTTTCATATACATACAAACATACATATACCAAAGGCACTTCCCCCAATTTTGGGGGGTAGCCGACATCAACAATGAAACAGAACCAAAAAGGGGACCTCTACTCTCTACGTTCTTCCAGCCTAACCAGGGACTCAGCCGAGTTCAGCTGGTACTGCTAGGGTGCCACAGCCCAACCTCCTACATTATCCACCACAGATGAAGCTTCATAATGCTGAATCCCCTACTTCTGCTACCTCCGCGGTCATCTAAGGCACCGGAGGAAGCAGCAGGACCTACCGGAACTGCGTCACAATCGCTCGCCATTCATTCCTATTTCTAGCACGCTCTCTTGCCTCTCTCACATCTATCCTCCTATCACCCAGAGCTTTCTTCACTCCATCCATCCACCCACTCTTGTACTTCTCCCATCAACTCTTGCATTCATCACCTTCTCTCAACATGGCCAAACCACCTCAACACATTCATATCCACTCTAGCCGCTAACTCATTTCTTACACCGGTTCTCACCCTCACCACTTCGTTCCTAACCCTATCTACTCGAGATACACCAGCCATACTCCTTAGACACTTCATCTCAAACACATTCAATTTCTGTCTCTCCATCACTTTCATTCCCCACAACTCCGATCCATACATCACAGTTGGTACAATCACTTTCTCATATAGAACTCTCTTTACATTCATGCCCAACCCTCTATTTTTTACTACTCCCTTAACTGCCCCCAACACTTTGCAACCTTCATTCACTCTCTGACGTACATCTGCTTCCATTCCACCATTTTCTGCAACAACACACCCCAAGTACTTAAACAGATCCACCTCCTTAAGTAGCTCTCCATTCAACATGACATTCAACCTTGCACCACCTTCCCTTCTCGTACATCTCATAACCTTTCTCTTACCCACATTAACTCTCAACTTCCTTCTCTCACACACCCTTCCAAATTCTGTCACTAGTCGGTCAAGCTTCTCTTCTGTGTCTGCTACCAGTACAGTATCATCCGCAAACAACAACTGATTTACCTCCCATTCATGATCATTCTTGCCTACCAGTTTTAATCCTCGTCCAAGCACTCGAGCATTCACCTCTCTCACCACTCCATCAACACACAAGTTAAACAACCACGGCGACATCACACATCCCTGTCTCAGCCCCACTCTCACCGGAAACCAATCGCTCACTTCATTTCCTATTCTAACACATGCTTTACTACCTTTGTAGAAACTTTTCACTGCTTGCAACAACCTTCCACCAACTCCATATAACCTCATCACATTCCACATTGCTTCCCTATCAACTCTATCATATGCTTTCTCCAGATCCATAAACGAAACATACACCTCCTTACCTTTTGCTAAATATTTCTCGCATATCTGCCTAACTGTAAAAATCTGATTCATACAACCCCTACCTCTTCTAAAACCACCCTGTACTTCCAAGATTGCATTCTCTGTTTTATCCTTAATCCTATTAATCATTACTCTACCATACACTTTTCCAACTACACTCAACAAACTAATACCTCTTCAATTACAACACTCATGCACATCTCCCTTACCCTTATATAGTGGTACAATACATGCACAAACCCAATCTACTGGTACCATTGACAACACAAAACACATATTAAACAATATCACCAACCATTCAAGCATAGTCACACCCCCTTTCTTCAAATCTCAGCTTTCACACCATCCATACCAGATGCTTTTCCTACTCTCGTTTCATCTAGTGCTCTCCTCACTTCCTCTATTGTAATCTCTCTCTCATTCTCATCTCCCATCACTGGCACCTCAACACCTGGAACAGCAATTATATCCGCCTCCCTATTATCCTCAACATTCAGTAAACTTTCAAAATATTCCGCCCACCTTTTCCTTGCCTCCTCTCCTTTTAACAACCTTCCATTTCCATCTTTCACTGTCTCTTCAATTCTTGCGCCAGCCTTCCTTACTCTCGTCACTTCTTTCCAAAACTTCTTCTTATTCTCTTCATATGACTGACCCAGTCCCTGACCCCACCTCAGGTCAGCTGCCCTCTTTGCCTCACGTACCTTGCGCTTTACTTCCACATTTTTCTCTCTATATTTTTCATACTTCTGTGTACTATTACACTGCAGCCAATCTTCAAAAGCCCTCTTTTTCTCTTCCACTTTTACCTTCACTCCTTCATTCCACCATTCACTGCCCTTCCTCATGCTACCTCCAACAACCTTCTTGCCACATACATCACTTGCAATCCCAACAAAATTTTCTTTTACTAACTTCCACTCCTCCTCTAAATTACCAGTTTCTCTTACTCTCACCTCGTCATATGCCATTTTCAACCTTTCCTGATATTTATTTTTTACCCCCGGATTTATTAGCTCTTTAACCCTCACTAGCTCCCTTTTACATCCACCTACTCTATTCCCCCACTCTTTTGCTACAACTAATTTTCCTTCCACCAAAAAATGATCAGACATACCGTTAGCCATACCCCTAAACACGTGCACGTCTTTCAATCTTCCAAACATTCTTTTAGTTATCAACACAATCCATTAATGCCCTTTCTACTACTCTTCCATTTGCCACTCTTACCCATGTATACTTATTTTTATCTTTCTTTTTAAAAAAGCTAGCACTTATTACCATCTCTTGTTCAACACACATATCTACCAGTCTCTCACCACTCTCATTTTCACCTGGTACGCCATACTTCCCAATGACACCTTCTACCTCTCCAGCGCCCACTCTAGCATTTAAGTCACCCATGATAACTACATAATTCCCACTACCCAGTCCTTCTACACACCTAGTTAATTCATTCCAGAACTCATTCCGCTCTTCTTCACTTTTCTCACTAACTGGCCCATACGCACTGACAAACGCCCAACATATATATATATATATATATATATATATATATATATATATATATATATATATATATATATATATATATATATATATATATATATATATATATATAAACTATAAAAAACGTCAAAAAACAAGCGAAAAGGAAACAAGATAAAATAGTGTGCCCTAGTTTACCCTCAAGAAAGAGAACTATACCCAAAGACAGTGGAAGACCATGGGACATAGGCTATGGCACTACCCGAGACTAGAGAACAATGGTATGATTTTGAAGTGTCCCTCACCTAGAAGAGCTGCTTACCATAGCTAAAGAGTCTTCTAAATTTACTTAGGGGAAAGTAGCCACTGAACAATTAGAATGCAGTAGTTAACCCTTTGACCGAAGAAGTGTTTCGTAATCTTGTTGTTAGGTGTATCATGACAGGAGAATGTGTAAGGAAAGGAAAAATGAGCCTTAAACAAAGAAAGGGATCCAAGTATTACAGTATTGCCAGTAGCCGCTGAACAATTAGGGTGCATTGGTTAACCTCTTGAGCCATTTTGGGGTATTATGTAGATGTGTTCTGTATGTAAATTTTAAAAAATGCGTTAAGTAATAATACGTTCACAATGAATTTTGTTATTTTGTTACTTATCCTACCCTTTTAGAGTAGGGGTCTTTGGTTTTGTTTCCTTTTATAGGTATGCCAGGTAAAACGATTTACAACATCGTAAATCAATTTCAGAAATTATTTATTTGCTTTTCGTTGAACTATAATTTGCATAAAAGTAACACAAAATTGCAGCTCTCTCTCTCTCTCTCTCTCTCTCTCTCTCTCTCTCTCTCTCTCTCTCTCTCTCTCTCTCTCTCAGCATTGTAAGCATTAGTTGTAAATGAATATGAGCTATAAATATACTGTATATTAGAAAAAAATGTACGTTTACCAATCGCATTTAATAATCATTGTATGCATTACGCATGTAAATAAATGAATTTGAGTGTTACCTATACTGTATATTAAAAAGAAAATCGCACATTTTCCAAGCCAATGGAATAGCCAAGAATTTGTTTTGATGAGATCTTTGTTCTTTTGCCCAAAACTGAATATTCCACCATTTCAGGGAGAGGAAATTGGAAAAGTTTCTTTCCAAAATCTTTTATTCCAAAGTGTTCAATATTCGCTGATTCACTGAACTTGGTATTTTTTTAATGTCATGTGTATGTCATCTCAAGGAATATCGGCTCGGTCTTTTTTGCTTTGAAAATTGAGTCTGGTATATTATTAATAAATAGTATATATATATATATATATATATATATATATATATATATATATATATATATATATATATATATATATATATATATTGTAACATAAGAAAAAAAGTCTCGTATAATAAGGATTTACGAGGAGAATATATCAGGAAAAAGTGACAGCCCATTATAACTTAAAATGTACTTTGATGAAAATTTGTAAGGAAATTAAAGTCACAAACAGAACATTAAACTAATTACGGACGCATTACACAAAAGCAAACACTCATCATACAGCACTTCATCAAGACTACTCATCACTAATCACTGCAGTTTACAGTATAATACCCAAGTCACAAAGCTTTACATTTAACACAACATATGATTCACTCTAATAACATCAAAAAGCTAGTGGCAACCAACGTTACATCACACACAAGAAAACGTCCAAATGGATAAACAATACATTACCATATATTCTTTAAAAACTTGATACACTATTATAATCACTTGTTAGTTTCGACTCCCCCTAAAATCATCGTTTTGGGCCTTTATATACCTGACTCACGCTAGACATCCATGGACTAAATATCATTTTTCGGTACATTATCCTTGGCGACTACTGCCTACGCCAAGCGCTACTGCCTTCTGTTGTCTGGTGTACACTTTTTTTCATGTTAATATCAATTTTCAACCTTTTCTGCAATTTTACATTCAACAAATCAATATTCCTTTACATTCCCCCTTTTAACTCTGCGGCTCTATCCTAAGTCCATGCTGAATGTTCACTCGTACAGTATTAAACATTAGCCACTTCCATTCAACAACTATCGGAGTCTGCCACGTCGTTGGTAATAAGCACCTTCCTTTAAATATAAAAGGTTTAGATTAATCAACTGACCTAGAGAGAGAATCTGCAATGACATTTTCCTTGCCTGCTATTTGGTGAACATTTATTTTGAATGGTTGCAAAAAATAAAGCCCATCTTATAATTCTCTTATTGTTGTGCTTACATTTATTGATAAAGGTTAATGGGTTATTATCAATATATATGTCTATCTCAAAATTTCTGTTAAACAAGTATATCTCAAACTGCATTAAACTCAAAATTAAACTTAAAGCTTCTTTTTCAACAATACTGTAATTTACCTGGTGGCTATAATATTTCTTTGAAAAGTAAGATACAGGGTGTAAAATACCATCATGTTCCTGTAATAATACACTGCCAGCTCCTACTTCACTGGAACTTGAATGGTAGATTAAAGTCTGGGGATTTCAGCACTGGCTTAGACATTAACATGAGCTTAAGTTTATTAAAAGCTTCGTCACATTCCTTTGACCAAACAAACTTCACATCCTTTTTCAGCAACTCTGGTAATGGGTAGGCTACATCTGAAAAGTTCTTACGAAATTTTCTGTAATACCCCACTGCCCCAAAAATTTCATCACTCCACGTGTAGATGTCGGGAGGGTCAAATTCTTTATGATCTCAATATGACAATCAACAGGTTTCACTTGGCCACTTCCTATTTCATGTCCTAAATATTGAACAGTAGTTTTTCCAAATTCACATTTGGCAAGGTTTATCGTAACATTGAATTCTAATAACCTCTTGAAAACATCATATACTTTTTTATGCGATCTTCCCAGGTTTCTCCAACTATGATAATGTCATCCTAATAAACAAATACACCTTCAAGATCCTTTAAGATATAATTCATCTGACGTTGGAATGTCAGAGGTGCATTACATAAACCAAATGGAATTACCTTTTAATTATAAAGTCCAATGGGGTGTAACAAATGCAGCAATATTCCTGTTACATTATTCACCTTTTGATAGTTTGTACTCATTCTTGCACTTCCGTCAGGTTTGTCGACTAGAATACATGGGCTAGCCCATTCACTATGGCTTTCTTCTGCTAGTCCGTGTTTCAGCAAATAAGCAACTTCGGTCTTTAACTGTTGTCGTTGCCTCGGTGACATTCTGTATGGACGCTGACTTATTGGAGTCAGCTCTCTCAACCTGATTTTATGCTGTACTCCTTTTATCCTTTTTGGGTTGTCTGAAAACAGATCTAAAAAGTTTTGAATTAGCTCTTTAAAATCATGCTGCTGTTCATCAGATAAATGAATACATAATTTTCTAAATTTTTCATCATCACTCAAATACTCAGTATATTATATCCTAACTTCAAATTCTTTTTCAACGTCTTTTTCATCATCCTCTTTTGCAATTGTCAACACTCCACTGGATTCATTATACCTTTTTAACTTGTTAATATGGAAAGTTTTAACTTTCCTTCGTCCTGTAGGAAATTGAATTCAATAATTAACGTAACTTACTTTTTCCTTCACCGTGCAAGGTCCTATATACTTCTGGTTAAAATCCTTACCAGCTGTAGGGAGATACACTAGAACCTTATCTCCTATGTCGAGTTCACGTTTTGCAGCCTTTTTGTCGTAGTTTCTTTTCATCTCTTCTTGTGCTACTTTGAGATTTTCATGTGCTACTTTCCATATTTTCTTTATTTTTTTCTTCATTTCTTGTAACGTGATAGAATCCTTCTCATCTGAAATCAACAGATTCTTTATCATCCCCATAGGTGACCTTACCAGATGGACATATACTAACTGAAAAGGAGAATAACCCAATGATGAATGTATGCTATCATGAACAGCAAATAGCAACATTGGTATGTAGACATCCCATTCCTTTTCATTTTCCCAACAGTAAGTGCGAAGCATGGTTTTGAAGGTTCGATGAAATCGTTCGACCACTCTTTGGCTCTGTGGGTGATAAGGAGATGATAAGCAATGCTTAATATTCTGACAGGCTAAAAATGAGGTAAACTCTTTAGATGTAAACTTGGTTCCTTGGTCGGTTTGAACTTCTTTTGGCAAACCTACCAGCAAGAAGAACTTGTTAAGCGCTTCAATTATCTTATCAGCACTCAGAGTTCTTAAAGGAAGAGCCTCTGGAAATCTGGTAGCACTACACATAATTGTCAGCAAATACTCGTTACCTTTGCTAGACCTAGGAAGAGGTCCCACACAATCCAAAACCAGTCTTTCAAAGGGTTTGCCTAGAACTTCAATGGGTTGCAATGGCATCACTTTAGGGTCATGTTGAGCTTTACCTACTTTTTGACATAAATCACAATTTTTACAATATTCACTACAATCTTTGTGCATCTTAGGCCAATAAAAATACCTCAATAATTTCTCATAAGTTTTGTTTATACCTAAATGACCAGAATAACTACAGTCATGAGCAATACCTAAAACAAAATTCTTATAACTACTTGGAATAACCACTTGTTCTACAACATCATTAACATTTCTACTCTTTAACTTCCTCATTAGGATTCCATCCTTAAAAAAGTAACACTTGCCTTCCTTCTCGATATCATTTATATCAACAAGGGCATTATTTCTTATTACCTTCAAATTCTCATCTTCAATTTGAGATTTAACAAATTCTTCCTTATTAACTTTCAGCATTCGCAAAGGAGTACTGAGTTTACTTGTGGTGTTTCCAGACTGTCTTTAAACAAGTTTTGTAAATCCAAACCGTCGTCATCATCTACCTTTCCATTGGCACTACACCTTGTAATAACTGCACAAGCAGGAAATAGGTTTGGAAATGTACATTCATCTTCTGTAATAGATGAAGAATCAAAGGGTTTTTCTGTCAAAATTGGATTACTGCTACCAAAAACTTTGTCTCCACATACATTATTTCCAAGAATTAACTCTACTCCCGACACTGGTTTTTCTCTTACCAAAGCAATTTTAACATATCCCGAAATTAACGGAGTTTCCAACCTTACTTCTACTAATGGAGCTGAAAATTCAGGTCCAAACCCACGCAGAAGTACATACTCTCCAGTATCCTTCCACTGGTCATATATATTTCTTATCATTACAGACTGTACCGCTCCGGTATCTCTTAACCACCTTACTTTCTTTTTTCAACACAAGGGAGGTGTAACCAACCATCTTCCATAAAAGGGTCATACAATTCAGTACCTTTGGATGTGGTACTCTCTTCAGGTAGTCCCATTCCATTTTCTTTTACATTAGTCTCAATATAACCAACATGATTAACATTTTGAACATCATTGTTACCTATTTTGTAACCAATATTCTCATCAACATTACATATATTATTATCAATGCTATCGTTACAATAACTCTTACCTGCCCTAAGGGGAGAAGCAAACAAACAAGGACTTCTGTCACTACATGCTTGCAGTTGATTTAACAATGCAATGGTATTTTCAGGTTTATGATCACCCTTCTTAAAATGTACAGGTTTATCTAACTTTATTTACCACTTGAATTGGACGGTTTTCTGTGGGATGTGGACAACTCCTACTGATGTGTCCTGGTTTGGCACAACTGAAGCATACAAAATCTAAGATTTTCGCCTACATTTTGATAGAGGTGTAAACTGATCTGTTCTACTAGATTCTGCTTTTCCAGCACTAACACTAGGACCAGAACTATATTAACTTGCCCCTCTATCTCTATTAAAGGATTTATTATAGTCTCCACGAGATGATACCTGTGAACTCGTAGTCTTACCTTGTGCCTTGTAATTTTGACGTTCTTCCCAAACTCTGCTCCTTCTAATTTTAGGAGTGACGTCAGTATAATATAGCTTATGGGTCAATGCATAATTATCAGACAATCTAGTGGCTTCATCCACATTAATCTACATCACGTTCATCCAAATATGTTTTAATAAGTGGATTAATACCATCCTTGAACTGCTCAAACAAGATAAGTTCCTGAAGTTTACCGAAATCACCATTAACTTCTCGGGCATTCATCCACCTATCATACCACAGGCGTTATTCCAGTGCAAACTCCATATGAGTGTGACTGTCTTTTTATCCAGCTTCTGAACTTCTCTCTATATGTAATAATTACATAATAAAATCCATGACCCAAGGGATCAATGGAGAAGTTAGGAGAGGAGTGTGGGAACGCCAATTCATAACAGGATACGAAAGGCAAGATCAAGCGAAACCTTTGCAATGTAACATTTTGTATGAAGAGTAAACACAATAAAAGCATCCCGTGAGAAACAGTTGAGTGTCTCAACGAAACCAGATGGCTTCCGGTAGTAATGTTGTGTTATCATATTTATGTAAAATGCTGAGATAACTAATGAAACGTTATCACCACATTCGATATTTTTGTCAGTTCTTATTCAATTGTCATACGGAATGGTCATCCGACCAAACCATCCATACTCCTATGATGGAGCTACTAATAAACTGTTTAAAAGTTAACTTACATAGACTTATTCAGAAGAAGTAACCTACAAATCTAACAACTATATATATCACATTGAAGAGATATGAGATAGAACTCTAATGTGTGTTTATAACAGTACCACACCAACATATACCTCTCTGGCACCCATTCATAAGCTTTCAAAACCTCAGATTTAACTCTCTCATAATCCTTAGAATCACCCAAAGATAAGGCAGCAAATACTTCCTTAGCCTTTCCTCGAAAAGAGGTTTGAACCAACGTGCTCCACGACGTTCTCGGCCATTCACGCTGTTCTGCTACATTTTTCAAATTGTAAAAAAAAGCATCTACTTAATTTTCATCAAAAATTGGTACACTTTTTACTGTGTTGTCTACTTGAAAAGACTTTGGTACTACTTTGGACTTTCCTTCTTCAATTTTTTTTTTATCTCTAGTTCTATCCTCTTTTGCTCAACCTCAGCTTCTATCCTCTTTTGCTCAATCTCATTCTCTAATTTAACTATTTGCAAATGAATCTGCATCTGCTCAACACTCATCCCTTCATAAACAAGTTTTGACTTTTTTGGTTTAACCTTGCGTGACTTGGTTTTTTCAAGTACGGCTTTGGCACCTTCCTCTTCACTTACACTCCCCTCTATATTATTCTCACTAGCACTTTGCGGGCTATCAGCTTCTTCTTTTTCCCAATTTATTAGTAACAACCCTTCCTTACCAGACAAAATAGCTGAAGTCATTAGCGCCTCACTTGCTTCCTTGCAGATTCTGATACTTCTACATTATAGTACCTAGCTAGAACAATCCAGTCTATTTTAGTTATACCTTCAAACTTTTCACCACTTGGACTACGTATGAAATCTTTCAAATCAAACATCTTTAATAACCTGCTCAAAATAACACAGCAAGACAAATATTATAGCACTAACACTATCAAAATTCTTCCCCCTCTCTAAAGTATATGGAAGTACTGAAGAGCAATTAACAGTAGGGATACGTGAATTAACTGATGACAGAAAGAGCTAACAACGAGGATAAGTTAATAGGGATACGTTCAGGATACGTTCGACAGAATGAGTAAACACTGAGTATGGATACGTTCAGGATTCGTTCGACAAAATGAGCAAATACTACGTTCGAGTTTCAAATGTTCGACTGAATGAGCAAATACCAAGTAGAGATACGTTCGGGTTTCGTTCGACAAAATGAGCAAATACTACGTTCAAGTTTCAAGTGTTCGACTGAATGAGCAAATACCAAGTAGGGATACGTTCGGATTTCGTTCGACAAAATGAGCAAATACTACGTTCGAGTTTCAAGTGTTCGACTGAATGAGCAAATACCAGGTAGGGATACGTTGGATTTCGTTCGACAAAATGAGCAAATACTACGTTCGAGTTTCAAATGTTCGACTGAATGAGCAAATACCAAGTAGGGATACGTTCGGGTTTCATTCGACAAAATGAGCAAATACTACGTTCGAGTTTCAAATGTTCGAATGAATGAGCAAATACCAAGTAGGGATACGTTCGGGTTTCGTTCGACAAAATGAGCAAATACTACGTTCGAGATTTCAAATGTTCGACTGAATGAGCAAATACCAAGTAGGGATACGTTCGGATTTCGTTCGACAAAATGAGCAAATACTACGTTCGAGATTTCAAATGTTCGACTGAATGAGCAAATACCAAGTAGGGATACGTTCGGATTTCGTTCGACAAAATGAGCAAATACTACGTTCGAGTTTCAAGTGTTCGAATG
>NC_090725.1:294631123-294638623 GCF_036898095.1 Palaemon carinicauda | reverse complement strand
CTACTCCCTTGGTGTGCTCTTCGCCAACTTCTACATGGAGTTGTTGAGGAGAGACCCTTCTCATGTATACATCGGCCTGATATGTACGTGAGATACATGGACGACACCTTCCTCATGGCTCCTTCCATTCAGGACATTGAAACTCCTCGTAGGATGTTTGAGGAGTGCAGTTCCATTAAGTTCACAGTGGAGCACAACAACTATGGTCGACTGCCCGTTCTAGATGTTTCCCTGTAGCCGAGGTCTTCAGGATACAACCCCCGTGTTCAAACCAAGCCTGCCAACCTCGGATTATGCCTCATTGAGGACAGATTATGTCATGCCAGATATAAGACCTCTACCATCAAGGTTTAAGTTCGTATGGCCTTCACCCATTGCTCCTCTTGGGCTAACACGTATGAAGAACTTAGGCGAATCACACAGCTAATTATTATTATTATTATTATTATTATTATTATTATTATTAGCTAAGCTACAACCGGAGTTGGGAAAGTAGGATGCTATAAGGCCAAAGGTTCCAACAGGGAAAAATAGCCCAGTGAGGAAATGCTAACAGGGAAAAATAGCCATGTGAGGAAATGTAATAAGGAAATAAATAAGGTACAAGATAGATAATGAACAATTAAGATAAAATATTTTAAGAATAATATCAACATTAAATAAATCTTTCCTATGTAAACAATAAAAACTTGAAAAAAAAAGATGAAGAGAGATAAAATAGAACAATGTGCCGGAGTGTACCCTCAAGCAAGAGAGTTCTAGAGGTTTAGATCTTATGTTAGATAATAACACAGAGGTTAAGGTCTATGAAAGACAGTAGAGTTTTAAACCTTATATTACATACAAACTTAGGAGTTATAATTTATGATTTCTTTTTCTCCTCCTTTTTTTTCTCTATTTTGAAGATTTAACCATATAAGGAAATTTCGCTTTTCATTTATTGGATTATAGTATTAATACAGAAATGGATGATTTAAAATCTTATGATCCCTATGTTCAGGTCACTATAGAGGCAAAGGAATAGTTAGACGTTTGCCACCTGGAATAAAAAGAGACGGTAAACTTTATTCCAATCCATACTCGCCCCTTCTATATCCTTTTAAAGGCCATCGAGTGAAAAACGTTTGAAACGTTTGATGACTTCTGCTGAAGGAAATACTGAAGAGGATTGGGTTATGGCAGGGTATATAGAGACCTTTGATGGGATTCACAGGATATATATATATATATATATATATATATATATATATATATATATATATATATATATATATATATATATATATATATATATATATATATATATATATTTATCTATATATATATATATATATATATATATATATATATATATATATATATTGTCATGGCTGGCTTTGACCACCACTCAAAACACTACACTTATCAAATAGTATTCACCATCATACAGTACTAAGTCCACTAAAGGTGGAATAGTAACCAAACATCAATACGAGTGCAAAGTCAACTCAAGGGGGCAAAGAAAATACCACAAAAATTTCCTTAATTTTAATACATAATAACAAGACAGAAATAACACCTGAACCCCAATAATACAATAATAAATGATACACACTCACTCTTAAACTCCGTGCAAAAGAAAACAATTGCCCAATTAAAGAAAGGTCATCAACACAAACATACTAAAAGGAGAGAGGGTCCAGAAAGGAGAAGGCCAACGAAAAGTGAGAACATCCTAACAAATACAAACTAAATATCCCTATCTAGTGGACGATGGCTGGTTTGATTGAAAGGCTTTCACAAGCTCCAGTAATGACGTCAGCTGACAGGTCGTGATCACTATACTTAAATAGGTATAGATATTATTACCTTAGGACAGAGAGGTCCCCTTGGCTTTTACTGAACCAAGGGCAGTATACAGAATGTATGATGAGACGTCCTTGCTGCAGCGAAAGGATATCCAAAACAAGCTCAATAGCTTCACAATGTGGCTCTGCAAAGGCGTGGAATAATATAGATCCAATCACAAATGTCGTGCCCTACAAGGTTGGAGGCTCAGAAACACACTAAGGAACCATCCTCAAAAAAAGCCCCTCCAAAACTCCGTTCACGCAGGAGCGCAGCCACGTAACCAACACCACTTGAAAATATAAAACAGCCGTTAGTCCATTATAACCACTAACATAACCACCAGTGAAAAGACAAACAATTAAAGCAAGAAAACAATAATTCTACAGTATATTTAACCTTATACATCTATAAAAACTTAAATAAATTAGAAATATTAAAGCAATAATGTTACACCTCCTCACCCAACCAAAAAAAAAATTCCCAAATTTTTTTTTTCTAAAGTGATTTGAATTACAACATACAGGTTATCACATAATGAAATATTAAACCAACACTCAAAAATATTAAATATTAAACCAACATTCAAAAATAATTATTAAACAAACTGCAAAAACATGACAAACAAAAGGAAAGAGGGGGTCAAGTACCAAGGTTTGCAGCTCACAAGGATAGCAATATATAACCAATACTAAAAAAAATCTTAAACCTAAATTAATCACAAGTAAACTTTCCAAAACCAGAAAAACAAAACATCACCATCTGATAAATAGGTACCCAACCTAAAAATTTCACATCACTCATATCGTTAATAAACTTAATTAAGAGTCATTGCACTAACAACCGGATTCTGTATATATAGTCCAAACGCTATAACCTTTTCCACACTCGATACACTGTTCATTTTCAGGGATACACATCACTCACTATCAATAAATGTTGATCACAAAAACCACTGTCTATTTCAGTGTTATATATCACACTTATCACCATAGTGTCCAATACATACACACACACCGAACGACACAGAGAAGACCACCACAAGACTCCCCTGCACAAACAAACAAACAAACTCGATGAAGCGTAATTATTAGCCTGAAAATACAGAATACCAGATTAGTGCCTATCTCTTTTCTTAGCTTATTATAAACCTTATCGTACCTGACACCTCTAAACCTTAGTAGATTAACCTTAACTCAGTCTAGGGTACCACTCATACACCAGCCTGCAGCGCCTAAAAAACGGCTGTTGTGCTACAGACCCGTGAGCCCATGACCCATATAATTAATCAATCATTAGAAAGTACCAGTGATCACCCTCACCTTTTAACCATAAAGATCCCATATAATATACCCAGAACATTATAGTCTTCTGTAAACAAACCATGATTAATAAATCTTAAATATACATTTACTTCTACTCACTACGTGCCCACTTCAACAGCACACACACCATAATTAGAACGATACAGATACTACCTTTAATAACTGCATAGCCCTCTGTCAATCAACTAATATTCAACGCTGCGAGAGAGAAAATCGGCAACAATATTATCTTTTCCTGGGATGTGGGAAAATTCTAAATTCCATTCTTGCAGCATGAGACTCCACCTCATCAATCGTTGATTTTTATTTTTGTATCTGCTGATGAAGGTCAGGGGATTATGGTCTGTCAAGACCTTAATAGGTGTATCTGAGGAGGAGAGATAAACCTGAAAATGATTAATAGCGAATATTAACGCAAGTGTCTCTTTCTCCACAGTTGAATACCTACGTTGGGCGGAGGACAATTTTTTTGAAAAGAATGCGACAGGATGAGAAACTCCCTGCTCGTCATTCTGCAACAACACCGCTCCTACACCAACGTCACTTGCATCCGTGGCAAGAGAAAAAGGAAGGTCAAAATCAGGAGCTCTCAAGACAGGGAAATTAATTAAAACTCTTTTTAAATTATCAAAAGCCCTTTGCGTTTCATTCGTCCAGACAAATGCTACATTCTTTCTCAAGAGATTTGTTAACGGATCGGCTATATCCGAAAAATTCCTAACAAACCTTCGGTAGTACCCACTCAAACCAAGGAATCTTCGGACATCCCTCCTACATTTAGGGACTACCATATTTTCAATACTTTCGATATTGGCCTGCTTAGGAGCAACTTTACCATTACCAACCTCATGACCCAAATATACCACCTTCACCTTTGCGAAATCGCTATTCTTTAAATTAATTACCAAATTTGCCTTTTTCAACACCTCAAATAGTGCCCTAATACATTTTAAATGGGTTTCCCAATCATCGCTATAAATAACAATATCATCAATATACACAACACATCCTTCTAAACCATGGACTAAAGTATTCATTAACCTCTGAAAGGTAGCAGCCGCGTTCTTCATACCAAACGGCATAACTTTACATTGAAACAACCCCTGTGGTGTTACAAAAGCAGACAGGGCCCTTGCCCGCTTTGAAAGAGGAACTTGCCAATAACCTTTCAACAAATCGAATTTGCTAATGTATTTGGCCTTCCCCATTCGATCAATACAATCCTCAATTCGAGGTAATGGATAACAATCAGATTTAGATAACTCATTCAACTTACGGTAATCAAAACATAACCTGAAATCACCGTCGGATTTCTTTACAAATACAACAGGTGATGACCAAGGACTTTGACTAGGTTCAATTAGGTCATGTTTTAGCATATAATCCACTTCCTTTGCTACAACCTCATTTTTGAAGGGATTCAACCTGTAAGGAGATTGTTTCACAGGAGTGGCGCTACCTACCTCTACATCATGTTCAAGGACCGAAGTCCTACCCGGTACATCCGAAAATAATTCTTTATAATTAGATACTAAATTTTTCAAAGACCTTTGTTCTTCCTTACCTAAATGTGAAATTACTCCCGAAAATTTTTCCAAAGACTTTCTATTATCCGACCGCCATTCACATCCATCAAAACAATTATCATCAATACCCTCACCCTCTGAAAAAGAAAAATGGTTATTGTTCTCAGAATTTACCGTGTTCCCAATAGTTGCCACAGGAATGACTTTTTCCCGTTCCATATAAGCTTTCAACATATTTACATGACACAGTTGAAAAGGTTTCCTTCTTTGAGGTGTCTCCACTAAATAGTTAACTTCACTTATTTTTTTCAAAATTTTCCAAGGACCTGAAAAAGAAGCTTTCAATGGATTCCCTGGGAAGGGTAACAAAACCAATACTTTATCGCCTACCGGAAAGTCGCGTGCCTTGGACCTTCTATCAAAGAAAAACTTTATTCTTTTTTGGCTACATAATAAGTTTTCACCCGCAAATTTCCAAGACTTGGTTAATTAATCGCCTAGATTAGACACATAATCCAATAAATTAACCTCAGGGACGTCTCCCTCCCAAGACTCACGAACCACATCCAGAGGACCTCGAACACAATGGCCAAACACAAGGCTGAAAGGCGAAAAACCTAAAGACTGACTTGGGACAGAACGAAAAGCGAACAACAAATAAGGTAATTCCTTATCCCATTCAGAACCATTAATCAAACAATATTTCTTTACCATGGATTTCAGGGTCTGATGAAATCTCTCCAGAGCTCCCTGGCTTCCCGGATGATATGGAGAAGAGGTCACATGTTTTATATTTAACTCTGCCATTTTATCTTTGAAATACCTGCTAACAAAATTAGAACCACAACCCGATTGAATAATCTTAGGCATCCCAAACCTGGTAAAAAAGTCAATTAGTACATCCACAATTTTAACACTTTTTATTGTACGTAGTGGTATTGCCTCGGGATATCGAGACATCCTATCCATGATTGTCAAAATATACTCATTACCACTACGCGTCTTCGGTAATGGTCCAACCACATAAATAATGACTTCCTTAAAAGGTTCGAAAACTACAGGAATAGGACATAGAGGCGATTTTGGAATCCGCTGATTGGGTTTACCGACCCTCTGGCACACATCACAACTATTGACAAACTTCTTTACATCTGCCTTCAACTTCAGCCAATAATAATTCCCTAACAATTTGCAAGAAGTTTTATGAATTCCAAAATGGCCGGCCAGACCACTTTCGTGTGCCAATGACATTAACTCCTTCCAGTAACCAAAAGGAACTATTATCTGTTTCACAATTTCATAATCAACATTATCCACCCCCATAGGCCTACTCAACCTATATAAAATATTATTAATAATCTTAAATTTGGGACCAGTCATATCAGACACCTCCCTTGACTCGATAGGGAGTTCCCGAAACTCCTTTTTCTGGGCTTTGATTAGCTCTTCAGTAGTCCAATTTAACTTGTCCGTTAACATTCCAAGATCTACAGCTAGGCTATCACTACGATCTAAACTACTTAAATCTACATCAATTGTTGACTCTGCAGCGTCAACAATTCTAGCACTAGAACGAGTAACTGCTGCTACTTCAATATCAGGGTTTATCAATATCGGACAATTATTATTCTTCATAGCCACATCATTCCCTAACACAACATCAACCTCCTTAACCGGGAATTTATCAACTATGGCCAATTTCAAATTCCCTGCAAAGGAAGGACAGATTAAATTTTCAATAGCATACGACTTTACGGAATCAGGAAAACCAGCCAATAACACAAATTCCCCACTTTTGGGTACAAAATTACAAGGTAATGCCTCCCTTAGTATCAAAGACTGAGCTGCACCGGTATCACGCAAAATACGCACTCGTCTTTTCTCGGACGAATTGGCGAAGGAGACACTACCGAAGGACAAATATCTGTCAAAACAACCAGGTAGTCATTGATCAGCGGATGTTGTTGGGGTAGGTTCTCTCTCTCTCTCTTCCACGCCCATTACTGGCCTAACATTAGCATTTTGGGATTTTCTAAACGCATAACACATGCTCTTTACATGCCCCTTCTTATTGCAAAAGAAGCACGTCAATGTTTTCAATTTCTCTGGATTGTATATATTTGGCCTATTGCCTCTGTTAGGAGAAAAATTATTATTAGCATTACCCTGATTATTATTACTTCCCTGATTATTTCTACTAAACACCTTAGCATTATTATTAGGATTAGCATTATTATTCCTACCCATCTTAACCCAACCAGAATTCACCTTTGTCGTTACTCCCCCTAACTCACTCTTATGAGACAAGCAATATTCGTCACTAGCGATGGCTACCTCCTGAACAGTCTCGAGTTTTAACTCTTCGAGGTGGACCTTCAGCTTATCCGGGACACACCTCTTAAACTCCTCCACCAACATTAACTCCTTCAATTTCTCAAAATCTCCCACCTCCTTGGACTTGAACCAATCGCTAGCATACTGTTCCTTCGCCCTGGCAAATTCAACAAAAGTTTGTTCCCTACATTTTTCTAAGTTCCGGAAGCGTTGCCTATAAGCTTCAGGGACTAACTCATAGGCCTTCAAGACAATAGCCTTTACACTCTCATAATCTGCTGATAGATCCTCCTCCAGCGTTACATATACCCTCTGGGCTCTTCCAACCAATTTACTTTGTATAAGAGTGGTCCAATACTTTTGGGGCCACTCCAACCTTGCAGCAATCCTCTCAAACGATACAAAAAAACTCTGCTACATTATTTTCTTCAAATTTAGGTACAAATTTGAGAGCCTGCGATGAATTAATAGCAGGAGTTACTAACCTA
>NC_090725.1:294603623-294626123 GCF_036898095.1 Palaemon carinicauda | reverse complement strand
GAGCACATAAAAGCGTTAGCCATAACTGGGCCAAGGGGTGACCCCATCGAAACACCATCAACTTGTTTAAAAACGTTATTGTTAAAAATAAAGTTAAGTGCCCTGCACTGCAATTTTTAGAAGTTTCTTAAAATTATCCTTATTAAAACCATGATATAAAATATTTTCCTCATAAAAGATCTTATCTAAAATGATGTCAACCGTCGCCTGCAACGGTATGTTCGTAAAAAGAGATGTGACATCCAAACTCACCATATATAAGTCAACATCCTGTGGTAGAATATCAGGTACAAGGTTAGCAGAATTGAGTAAAACGTATTCATTATTTGCAAATGGCTGTAGCAATGGTACCGAGAATTTTGCTATCTTGTAATTTGGGGTATTGTATGCCGCCAAAATTGGTCGTAAAGGAACACCATCTTTATGAATATTAGTAAGTCCATACAGCACACCATAGGATGAACCTGAACAAAATAATTCTTGGTAAGTGCTTTCAGTTATAATGTTCTGATCTTTGAGACTTTTGAGTAATCTATTGATTTTATCCTCCACCTTAAATATAGGTTGATATGTTGGAACACCTATTTCAACAAATTTAGTGGTATCTTTAAGAATATCATCCATCTTCTGTACATAGTCATTTTTGTTTATTATCACCGTGCCTCTTCCCTTATCAGGTCTGGTTTTCACAATGTCTGGGTTATTGAATAAGGTTTTTAGTAACATATAATCATCTTTACGAAAGAAAGGAAACCAGTTATTACATAATTTAGAGAAAGCTTTGTGAACAATACTTTGCAAGTCTCTTTGTAAACCCGGTAAGTCACCTGGGAGTTGTAACGACCGAAGTCGTCCAAAAAGGATTTCTAGTGGCAAATAAAAATTACTAAAACTTGGTTTGAAATTTGGTAAACAAAAATCAAGTTCCAAAACAAGATGAATTCTTCTCTCTTAGATAAAACATAGTTAGAATAATTAAAAACAGTGGTTTTGGAGTGTACGAATTTTGGGATCTGGATACCAAAACGTTCTAGTTTTCTAAAATGAGTATTTTGAACATATGCTGAATAAGAGTTAACAATTTTGGTAAGTACATGTTTTACATATAGAAAGTCGGTAAATGATACAGTATTTTCTATGACATTATACAGAGATTTTGATGTATCGTTATGTTTAGTAATAAGCTTTTCCTTGTGTCTGATCTCAAAATCCAATAGTTGTCGAGTGGCATCATAGTAGAACTGAGAGTGAGAAAGTGTAGTGCGGTAGACTTTAAACTTGACGAAATTGGGAGTGATATTGTTAAGTCTGCAGTATTGGAGGAAATCCAAATCGAGTTGTGCCTTCATACCTCCTCTTAGTGAAGTTTCCAAATTTCGATAGGTACGAAGAGTCTGTTGCCCAAATTTAGTCTTTAAATATGCAGGAAGTATATCTACGGCATCTGGAACGCCGTAGATTTGATATAAATAGGATGGAGAAAAGCCAGCGTAGCATCATACATTTATTTTCCAAATTTTCGAGACTTTGGGTCTCATCATCAGGGCTGTAAAATATACAAAATATACAAATTAAAAAAGACTCAGTATTTATATTAATATAAATAGAACAACGTAAAAGTTAAACTGAAAAAAAAATATTATATATATATATAAAATAAAAAAGTGAAGAATGCTCAAAGTACCTATCGTTATGGAGCTAAAAAACTGAGTGATGTTGTTTGGTTTGGAAAGGAGGGCATCAACTATGCTATATATAGAACTGTGTAAGAAGTCTGACCATTTAATGGGGGCAAAAGCTGTTTGATTGCTAACGACTCCAAAACAGAGAGAGAATAGTCATTGGGCACATAGGTGACAATGCGAAAATCCTTATATGAAAATGAAGTTTTACATTTATTACAATGTTCTCGTATATTGGAAAATTCTTTCGTTTTCAAAGTACATCCCGTACGGTGACTGATTCCAAGATGAAAATCGATTCTGACTTTGAGCAATCTTTTGGTGGCTCCCTCGTATTTCCCGATCTTACATTTCGGGCAAGTAAAGCAATATACCACCAAAGACCACATCACAAGTATAAGTACAGAAGAATTGTCGTTGACTATTATCTTTCTTCGTCGCCAAGTGGTTTAGTCACTGTCTATACAAGCTTGCTAGACCAGGGTTCGATTCCCGGCCAGTGACAAGCTCTTGTCTTTGTGTGATTTCGCCTGGTGCTCTGATCCCGAGGTCGTTAAGAGAACCCAGACATTAATGTATCAAAAATATATATGTCTTATTTGAATATGAAAAACACGTCTAAATGTGAAAAATTTATATATATATATATATATATATATATATATATATATATATATATATATATATATATATATATATATATATATATATATATATATATATACACACACAAACATATTGATTTATATAATTATTCGGTTGTGTTTGGTTATAAGTGTGTGTAACGAAATTTGCATTTCTACGTGGCCTGGAATATCACACTGAACTTCAGTATCATGTCGCTGCTGCTTTGTATTTTTGAAACGTCTGTTGAAAAGTTTCCAAAAATATCCTCAAATGTTACCCCAAAGTTTAATGGGTTAGTAGGATGTAGGATGCACTCAACTGAGAGAGAGAGAGAGAGAGAGAGAGAGAGAGAGAGAGAGAGAGAGAGTTGAGGAAATATATATATATATATATATATATATATATATATATATATATATATATATATATATATATATATATATATATATATATATATATATATGTAATAATTAGAATAGTTAATATTACATGTTTAAAACACATGACGTAATATGTCATGTTAGGTGTAGGAGCTAGCCGTGGGACTTGCTGTAGTCATTCAATTCATAAACCGGACGTACAATGCAAACCTCGACAATGTAACATTCTTCTTAAACGTCAACACATTGTCTCAGCGTGTGAAAGTTTGTGACGTCACCGGATGCAGGTGTCTTCCGAGTTTATGACGAATCTAATATAAACTAAGCATACGATATCTGTGATATCGATAAGTTAGTCAGTTCATATCTATACTTCACCAAAATTGGTCGTCTGACCAACCCAGCTTCCTCCAGTGATGGAGATGTTTAACTCTGTTGTTTTTATAGAATAAATACTTTAAAGCTAATAAGATGTATTCAGTTATCCATTTACATACATCTGAAACAACACATACTCAATGTGTGCTTATAACAGTAGCACACCAATAAATGGTGGCAGCGGTTAAACTCTAAGACAGCGGTTAAACTCTAAGAATTAGAGAAAGATCTTCAAGACTTCAAAATAAAAGCTTTAAAACCAGAGAAAGATCTTCTAGACTTCAAAATAAAAGCTGTAAAACCAGAGAAAGATCTTCAAGAACTCAACATTATCTACATGAATCTACAATTTTGACTAAGTATTATAGTCCAACGAAACAGTTAACATCAACAAATGTTAGAATACAACCTGAATCTACAATCAACATCCTAGGAAACCCAAGGACTGGCGTTCAACAATTGCAAAACATATCCAGGAAGCACTACATTCAACAAGAAACTCGAACGATACATCGCTAACAAAACATCAAGAGAGAGAGAGAGAGGACGTGTCGACATCACGCAGATCCATATATAAGCTAAGTACAGATTTTTTGAATTCATTCCAGTTTGGGCAGTGAAGTGTAGTTATCACGAGTCGTTAGTCGATTATTGCTGGGGTGAGTGAATTGCTAATCTTTGTTAAAGGAAACTCCGAATTCTCATTTAGAATTTTTCTTTCTTTGTGCTAATTCCTTTTTCTTTCAGAAATTCTCGGGAAATGTTTTGGGATTAGTAACATTGTTTGGGGAATTTTATTATACATATGCGTTTACGCAGTGGGCGTCTGTACTCATATAGATATTTTGATAGAATTGCAAGGGGTCAAAGAGATAGGAAAAAAAAATACAGCAGTCATGACTCCTCCTGTCAGCCCTTCCCCTGGACTTAGTGGTGTAGGCCAGACTAATCCACCTCCAATTGTGACGCTTGTAAATGCCAGGTCAGCAATCCTTCCTTTTCAGGGTCGAGTCAACGGGTTCTTGCCACAAAATGTGGAGTCATGGATTTCATCCGTCGATGCCCATTTAAATGCCAAACAAATCGTAGACCCTTTTGTACAATTACAAGAAGCTAGAAGTTTTATAGATTTTTCTAAGGGGGATGCGAGTGCGTATTTAAGAGGTGTTTCATTTCAAG
This sequence comes from Palaemon carinicauda, assembly GCF_036898095.1. Taxonomy (NCBI): domain Eukaryota; kingdom Metazoa; phylum Arthropoda; class Malacostraca; order Decapoda; family Palaemonidae; genus Palaemon; species Palaemon carinicauda. The sequence continues at coordinate 294,621,877 of NC_090725.1, read as the reverse complement.
AAGCAGATACTTGGGATGATTTCAAAGTTAGGTTACGCGCGATTTATGGGGGTGAGGAAGCCTTGGATGTGGTATTAACGTTACGAAATACACTTAATCAAGCCACTATGAATCGGCATAATGTTATTGAGAGAGCAGCTCTCATAGCTGATAGGCTTAACGAATATCAGGACATTTTAGGTCATTCCACTTGAGTTACTAACAATAACATCTCCGTGAAAGATTTTTTACGATTAATGTATTTAACTTGCATGACACTTATGTTGCCTGAAGCTTTAGTGCGGTGTTTTGATAAGAAGTTAACGCCTGCAAGTACGGAATTGGATGTCTATAAACAGATAAAGAAACACATGTCCAAGTGTCCAGATCTCGATCCCGTGTTAACTCAAGTTTTTGCAAAGAATGAAACAAAACCACAAACAGTGAACGTAGTTAGCAGTCCAGTAGCGCGATTGACGTGTTATAACTGCAAATGTCAAGGTCACATAAGCGCAGACTGCAGAACGAAATTTTGCTCAATTCACAACACTGCAACGCATTCATATAGTCAATGTTACTTGCGTAAGACACAAGAATATCCTAGAAATAGATAGTCAATTCCACAGTCAGTTCCATATGGAAATAAAAAGAAAAATCCTCATTTTAACAATAAGGAGAAACAACCAAATGTCAATACAGTTCAGAGTCCAAAACAAACAAACACTTCTTCAAATATCGCTGAGTCTGGGCCGTCAAACCAGACCTCGCAAAGTCAGACTAATTTTCAGAATGTGCAGAGCAAAGCAAATACCACATAGTTAACTCTAGAGGGGAAGAGAGTGATGTTGGGTCAAGGTCATTCATGTCAACATCAATAGTATTGAATAATCAATTTAACGTTTTATCAGATAATTTTGAGACAATAGATTTTCCTATGAAACACACGGCCGAATTAGGTAAAACAGTGCATGCTCCCGTAGATTTGCAACGAATTCATACAATAATAAGCCAAAATGAGTTACGGCCAACCTTATATGCTGTAAATTTAGAACACAAATCCTTTACGTTATTTTTTGACTCTGGTAGTCCACGTAATATCATGGATTTGAAGACACATCATTTGTTGTTTTCGAACTTTCCGATTGAAAAATCAGGAATTAGACTTTCAGGTATAGGAAATAATGAATTAAACGTCATAGGCATAACTCATATTCAGTTCAGAGTCGGTAATCGCACGTTTGCCGATACATTTGTTGTTGTAAAAAACATTAATATGTATCCAGCTGTAATTATAGGATACCCATCTATGGGAAATCAAAACATTATCTTAGCTCCTGCCAAGCACGGCGTGTATATCAAAGGGAAATTCTATAAGTCTTCTAATACCTTAAAATCAGTTTTGGATAAAAAGGAGACGACAAATGTAACCGTAACGTACGTTGAAGAACCAATAACTTGTCTCACTAATAAAGAAATAATATACGCGACCCAGCAGAATTCTCGTTCACCCGTAATATCATCTTGCACGCAATCTATCGAACCAAACATACCTTCGAATTTAATAGTGCAAATAAAGAAAACACTACCGGGATCTGAAATATTAATCCTTACCGATACTTTGAAAACTAACGGATTGTCTGTCACACAAGCTATTTATACAGTAGGCTCACATCAGCAATGTAATATCGAAGTCTGTAATCATTTAAATAACACTTTAGTAATTCACAAAAATCAACATATCTTGGATGTAGAAGTTTATAAACATCGTATTCTTATCGTTGCTGAAATCAATCACTCTCAATCAGTTGCGGATGAATCCCTTTTGCGATCTATTAAAAATAAAATCAGTAAGGACATTCAAGACGAAGAAATTCAGCAGAAATTTTTTGAACTTTTAACTAAATATCAAGATGTTTTTTCCACTACGGATGGATCCTTAGGAAAAACAGATGTGATCGAGCATCAAATAAGGTTAAAGGACAAGCAGAAAATTATATATGTACCCTCGTACAGACTCCCTATGAAATTCCAGAATGAAATAAATGATGAAGTAGGTAAAATGTTAGAGGAAGGAGTCATTAAAAAATCAAACAGCCCTTATAATTTTCCTTTAATAGTTGTACCGAAAAAAGATCGAACATGGCGTATCTGCGTCGACTTTCGTTGTCTAAACGAGGAAACGATCCCTGATCGATTCCCAGTGCCATGTACTGACGATATTTTGTCTTTGTTAGGTCAGAATAAATATTTTACCAGTTTGGACTTACTTAAAGGCTTTCACCAGATATCGTTAGAAGAAGATAGTATCCCATACACAGCCTTTTTACGGATGCCTTTTGGTTTACGTTGTGCTCCTATAACATTTACAAGAATGATTAACATAGTGTTTGGAGACTTGTTAAGGGATATATTGCATGCCTATATGGATGATCTTGTAATCTTTTCCAACACCTTAGAAGAACATCTACGTAAGTTAGAACTAGTACTACAGAGATTAAGACAACATAACTTAAGGGTAAAGATTAGTAAGTGTGAATTTTTCAAAACAGAATTAATATATTTGGGTTTCATGGTGTCAAGCCAAGGTCTTAAAGTAGTCCATGATAAGGTGTCGGCTATACGTAATTTTCCCATACCTACTAATGTCAAGGGAATACAGCAATTTCTGGGTTGTAGTGGATATTACAGGCGTTTTATACGCAACTATTCAATAATAGCCGCTCCTTTAACTGATCTTACGAAGAAGGGTGTAGATTTCATATGGTCTGAGCAACATCAACAGGTGTTTAATACTTTGAAAGATGAACTGTGTAGTTCTCCTATCTTAAAATTTCCTGACTTCGGTAAGGAATTCTTCATTGCAACAGACGCCTCAGACTTAGGAGTAGGAGGGGTATTGCTTCAGCAATATGATAAACAATTTTTCCCGATAGCTTTCTATTCTCGAAAATTGAGAACTTCCGAAAGTAAGTATGCAGTAATAGACAAGGAAGGGCTAGCTATTGTTAATTCGCTAGTGCATTTTAAGTTAGTTAATTTACGGTTATCCCTTTAAGGTTCTTACTGACCATAAACCACTAACAGAGTTCTTTAAAGGCTTCAACCACAGCCCTAAACGAACTCGGTGGCATTTGATCATTCAAGATTTTGGCGCAAGAATCGGGTATTTACCTGGGAAAGGAAATATCATTGCGGATGCATTATCACGCAACCCCGTGTCATCTTTTACGGAGCCTTTAGCTGAATTCATAGATATATCAACATCCATGCCTATTGTAAAAACAATATCTGAAAAAGAAGATTTAGGCTGGAGCGCTGAATTGTTACAGACTGAGCAAAGAAAAGATCAGAAAATAGAAACAATTATAAATGCTTTGAAAGGCAATCATAAAGAAAAGGAATATATAAAGTATAAGCAGCAGAATTATATAATCAAAGATAATATTCTGTGTAGGACTGTGACAAGGAAAACCCGCAATACACCACATGTAACTAACGACCAGGTAGTAGTACCAATCTCACTTATTTCCACTGTCCTGAATTGGTTGCATTCAAATCCATTACATGGACACCCTGGGTTCTCATTAATATCACAGAAAGCCAAATCATTGTTTTATTGGCATACAATGCTTACAGATATAAAAAGACACATAGCTAATTGTCGCACATGTCAGGAAAACAAAGGGCATACGAAAACACCTGTCGGCCTAGGAGCTTATCCTGTGCCCAATCGACCCTTTGAAAGAATACATTTAGATTTGTTAACAGGATTTTACGAGTCAGACAGAGGAAATAAGCACCTCTTAGTAATTATAGATGCTTTAACTCGATATACAGAACTAATAGCGCTTAAAACTAAAACTGCGATTGAATGCGCTAGGAAGTTTTACGAGTGTTATATTTGTAAACATGGAATTCCACACATGATAATCTTAGAATCGGGTGGTGAATTTAATAATCACTTTCTTACCTCATTGTGTGAATTCCTCAACATAAAGAAAATAAATACCATGATATATCACCCAGAGTCGAATGGGCTAGTGGAAAGAGCAAATAGGAAGATATTGAATATATTGTGGGTAACACTAGGGGGATCAGACCCCAACTGGGATATTGCAATACTGGCGGCACTGAGTACTCTGAATCATTCATATCATATATCAATTAAAATGTCACCGCATGAAGCATTGTATGATTCCCCAGTTAGAACACCTTTCCATGTATTAACGCCTACAACTAATCTATCAAATACTTTAAAAGAATGTATAAATGCAAGTATAAGTCGATATGATATCCTTTGAAAGAATTTAGAAGAATCACAAATCATAATGAAAAGGAATAATGATAAAATAGCGAAACCAACTAAAACATATACTGTGGGTGATAACATATATATTCAAATCAGTGTACGAAAAGGGCTCAATTATAAACTAACACCTAAGTTTGAAGGCCCATTTAACATTTTGGAAACATTAACAGCCAATAGGTTTAGAGTTCAAAACGTATCCCAACCCACGGATGAGAGAATAGTACCATTGGCTCACATAAGAAATTAAAAAGAAAAGAGAGGAAAAGAAGTGAGGGAAAATTTTTTTTTATTTTTATGTGTTTAAAAGTTTTCTTTTTAATACAGGAGTAATTACATATATTTTTTCTCGTTACAGGTTTCCAAGATGAATTTTTTGTTGTTGGGAGTGATATTGTTCGCTCAGACATTTTTCTCGTGTGGGATGAGCTCTAAAACTAAAAATATATATTTTAAATATGGTAATATAGTTGAAAGACAAGAAGACATTTTTATTACATCAACCAACGTAATTGTCGAAGTGCATATGCAAGCAATTTTTCTTCAAGAAAATGATATCACTAGCTTAAGAACCGCCATTTCAAGGTTTTCTGCATCATTGGATGAGTTGCATAGAAGACATTTTCATTTGACTACAGAGAGTTTGCTTAGATCAACATTAAAAGTTGCAGAGATGCTATCTGATGACTTGAAAAATAAGACTGGCGAGACAGGATCTTTGGCTTATGACCTTTTGATGTCGACTGTAGGACACGAACATAAAGAAAGACGGAATCCGTTTATTTATGCTGCATTAAACATCTTTGGGTCTGTTGCAAGTTTAGGTTTAGGAATTTCCAATCGTCTTAAAATTAGTAATCAAAATAAGAAAATTGAGTTCTTGACTCATAAAGATGAATTGATTATGTCAGAACTATGGAATCAGTTAGCTTCAATCAATAAAATTATGGATTTATTAAATGAACATTCAAATAATATCGTTCAAATTATGGAAGTACAGGATTTGTTGGCAACATTAACGTATTATGATTCAAAGATAGATCACATACATAACAGAATTGCACATTTCATTGAGAAATCCAAGGATTATGTAGAAGCTATCACGTTAGCAACTAAAGGTGTATTGTCTCCCCATTTGTTGCCTGTAAGTTACTTAAAGTTAATTCTGGAGAACGGAAGAGATAAACTAGGCTATGTTCCTTTGTTAGACGAACATAGGTTAGAATTTTATTACAGCCTAATTACAGTAAACGTAGATAATAACAAGATTATGATTACAGTTCCCTTTGATTCTTCTGATGCCTGGCAATCTTACAGGATATCACCATTTCCGACTTTCATGACGAATCACTCAAATCCAGTAATATCCAGTTTGACAGGACACGTGTTGATTTCCCCAGACAAGGAAACATATACGGTTATTAAAGACTTAAATCAATTAACTCACTGTTCAGACGCAATGGATAGAAAAATATGTACAGCTGACTCATTTGAATTCCATAAAAACTTAATGGATTCATGCGAGTTAGGTATAGTGCTAGACGGTGCTCTCTCCCATACAAGTGAAAATTGTCTGGATAAGCTTTATCCCTTTGACAATAATGAGTTCAATTGCAGACTGAACAATGGCTCGTGGATACGATACGACAAGGATGGCTTCAATGTATCATGCCCTGACGGATCCACGTCCTTCACCCACATCTTCGTCGCAGCAGATGGTTGTGTCGGGACTTCCCTGAATTCCATGGTGACTGGTCTACGGACAATCATCAGAGAACGAGCCTACTTCGCGAACTTCACGTGGACCTCTACAATGCCAGCACTCCCTCTCCCGTACAACGGACATGTGGCAAAGCGGTTGATGAAACTAACCGAAATGGACCACCTGTCACCGACTTATAAGGAAATCCTTCACCACATACTATTAGCAGGATTGGGTATCACGGTGGTGATATTTATCGCCGTGAACATCCTTGTTTGGCGTAGGTTACGGCACAGCAAGCAGCTACAAAGGAACGATTCGCCTAGTCCCGACAATACTCCCTACTTGATTCAATTCAAAGCCGTTTGAGTGGCCGACTCATTCGCTAAAGGAGTAAATTGTCGGGAAGTGTTTGTATGAAAAGCTGTTAGTACGCTAGTAATATGTAATTAAAGAAATTTTCTACATTTGCATTGTTAAAAATACATTTAAAACAACATTTAAAAAAAAAAAATGTGAATCATTTTTTCTCTCGGCATCTAATAAAAATATATAAGCCGGAATGTTAAAAAAGAATAGAGAAAAAAAAATATATAACAGAATCTATGGGCATCTAATAAAATATATCAGCCCTATATATATATATATATATATATATATATATATATATATATATATATATATATATATATATATATATATATATATATATATATATATATATATATATATATATATATATGTATATATATATATATATATATATATATATATATATATATATATATATATATATATATATATATATATATATATATATATATATATATATATATATATATATATATGTACGAAACCGTGGTACGTGTACGTACCAGGAATTCGTGTTTGTGCACTAAAAAATTGAGTATTACGTTTCTGACAAAGGTAACAATTATTCTTTATCAAGTTACCGAATCATATGTAAGTCAGAAGTTTTTTTTTGGTACCATATAATCATTTGCTAGCAATGTACCATATATATGATCTTTGTTTTATCATGCATTTTTCTTTTTGCTTTGGTAATATCTTTTTCATATGCATTATCGTTATTATTTTTTAATGTGCCTGTTTGGACATTCGTCCTCGGTTGATTATGGCTAAAGTTAAACAAAGAATAATACATATGTCCAGTCACACCTAGTAACCATGTTTTGGCTTGTTGTTAAATTTTTTGTGAAAAAAATTGAGATAGCTGGCCGAGCTTATGTAATAATTAGAATAGTTAATTTTACATGTTTAAAACACATGACGTAATATGTCATGTTAGGTGTAGGAGCTAGCCGTGGGACTTGCTGTAGCCATTCAATTCATAAACCGGACGTACAATGCAAACCTCGACACTGTAACATTCTTCTTAAACGTCAACACATTGTCTCAGCGTGTGAAAGTTTGTGACGTCACCGGATGCAGGTGTCTTCCGAGTTTATGATGAATCTAATATAAACTAAGCATACGATATCTGTGATATCGATAAGTTAGTCAGTTCATATCTATACTTCACCAGAATTGGTCGTCTGACCAACCCAGCTTCCTCCAGTGATGGAGATGTTTAACTCTGTTGTTTTTATAGAATAAATACTTTAAAGCTAATAAGATGTATTCAGTTATCCATTTACATACATCTGAAACAACACATACTCAATGTGTGCTTATAACAGTAGTATACCAATATATATATATATATATATATATATATATATATATATATATATATATATATATATATATATGTAAATATGTATATATATATATATATATATATATATATATATATATATATATATATATATATATATATATACATATAAATGTGTGTATATATATATATATATATATATATATATATATATATATATATATATATATATATATATATATATATATATATATATATATATATATATATATATATATATATATATATATATATATATATATATATATATATATATATATATATATATATATATATATATATATATATATATATGTATGTATATATATATATATATATATATATATATATATATATATATATATATATATATATATATATATATATATATATATATATATATATATATATATATATATATATATATATATATATACATATATATATATATATATATATATATATATATATATATATATATATATATATATATACACACATATAAATATATATGTATATATACTGCATATATAAAACAGGGTCGAAAACATAACCTCCTCTTAATTTCATTAGTGGAGGTGAAAATAAAACCTAAAAAACGAAGCTCAGTGTTCGTTGGCCCTTCCACCGATTCATACGCCCTTTCCCGAGTGAGCTATGCCACCGGGAATCATCCTTCACAATTCCACTCGGTTTAAGCCAGTAAGCTACTATGTTTGTCAGAGGCCCCTCCGGCCGCTCGAATGCCGGCTCAAACAATCGTAAAAGAGGATTTTATCGAAACCGTTCCTTCGAGTTGAAAGGAAAGCTAGAATGCCTCGGAGGTGTAGTCTAAGCACAGGAGAAAGAACGAAGACTATTCAAGAATACTGAATTGTTTGTTTGTTCAAAGGAAGGCTATACAGAATAAAAACAGAATTTAAAATTCTTTATTATTATTATTATTATTATTATTATTATTATTATTACTATTATTATTATTATTATTATTATTATTATTATTATTATTATTACCAATATCATTATTATTTTTCTTCTTATTCTCTTCATATGAAGGACCCAATCCCTGACCCCACCTCAGGTCAGCTGCCCTCTTTGCCTCACGTACCTTGCTCTTTACTTCCACATTTTTCTTTTTATATTTTTCATACTTCTCTACACTATTACTCTGCAGCCATTCTTCAAAAGCCCTCTTTTTCTCTTCCACTTTTACCTTCACTCCTTCATTCCACCATTCACTGCCCTTCCTCATGCTGCTTCCAACAACCTTCTTGCCACACACATCACTTGCAATCCCAACAAAATTTTCTTTTACTAACTTCCACTCCTCCTCTAAATTGCCAGTTTCTCTTACTTTCACTTCGTCATATGTCATTTTCAACCTTTCCTAATATTTACTTTTTACCCCCGGTTTTATTAGCTCTTCAACCCTCACTAGCTCCCTTTTACATTCACCTACTCTATTCCCCCACTCTTTTGCTACAACTAAGTTTCCTTCCACCAAAAAATGATCAGACATACCGTTAGCCATACCCCTAAACACGTGCACGTCTTTCAATCTTCCAAACATTCTTTTAGTTATCAACACATAATCCATTAATGCCCTTTCTACTACTCTTCCATTTGCCACTCTTACCCATGTATACTTATTTTCATTTTCATTTTTGAAAAAGCTATTACTTATCACCATCTTTTGCTCAACACACATATCCACCAGTCTCTCACCACTCTGATTTTCACCTGGTACGCCATACTTCCCAATGACACCTTCTACCTCTCCAGCGCCCACTCTAGCATTTAAATCACCCATGACAACTACATAATTCCTTCTACCCAGTCCTTCTACACCTAGTTAATTCATTCCAGAACTCATTCTGCTCTTCTTCACTTTTCTCACTACCTGGCCCATACGCACTGACAAACGCCCAACATTCCCTACCCAACCTAACCCTTACTCACATTAACCTAGATGATATCTCCTTCCATTCCACTACTTTACCCGTCATCCATTCACTCAGCAATAAAGCCACACCCTCTCTCGCTCTTCCCCTTTCAATCCCAGATACTCTACCAGACATTTCACCAAACATCACCTCACCCTTTCCTTTTATCTTTGTCTCACACAAGGCCAATACATCCATCCTTCCATTCCTAAACATACTTCTAATTTCACATCTTTTACTCTCTATCGTACTACATCCACGCACATTCAAACACCCCAAAGCTAGAGTGCGGGGAGCAGTCACTCTCCCCCCAGCTCCATCTCTTTGTTGCTGTCTCACAGGATGTAGATACAGGAGAGGGGGTTCCCAGTCCCCTCGTCCCGTCCCTTTTAGTCGCCTCTTACGACACGCAGGGATAACGTTGGCGCTATTCTAATTTTTATGAGAAGAAGTTTTGGAAAGAAGTGAAGAGAGTAAGGAAGGCTGGCTCAAGAATTGAAGAGACAGTGAAAGATGGAAATGGGAGGTTGTTAAAAGGAGAGGAGGCAAGGAAAAGATGGGCGGAATATTTTGAAAGTTTACTGAATGTTGAGGATAATAGGGAGGCAGATATAATTACTGTTGCAGGTGTTGAGGTGCCAGTGATGGGAGATGAGAATGAGAGATAGATTACAATAGATGAAGTGAGGAGAGCACTAGATGAAACGACATTAAGAAAAGCGTCTGGTATGGATGGTGTGAGAGCTGAGATGTTGAAGGAAGGGGGTGTGACTGTACTTGAATGGTTGGTGAGATTGTTTAATATGTGTTTTGTGTTGTCAAGGGTACCAGTAGATTGGGTTTGTGCATGTATTGTACCACTATATAAGGGTAAGGGAGATGTGCATGAGTGTTGTAATTCAAGAGGTATTAGTTTGTTAAGCGTAGCTGGAAAAGTGTAGGGTAGAGTAATGATTAATTGGATCAAGGATAAAACAGAGAATGCAATCTTAGAAATACAGGGTGATTTTAGAAGAGGTAGGGGTTGTATGAATCAGATTTTTACAGTAAGGCAATTATGCGAGAAATATTTAGCTAAAGGTAAGGAGGTGTATGTTGCGTTTATGGATCTGGAGAAAGCGTATGATAGAGTTGATAGGGAAGCAATGTAGCATATGATGAGGTTATATGGAGTTGGTGGAAGGTTGTTGCAAGCAGTGAAAAGTTTCTACAAAGGTAGTAAAGCATGTTAGGATAGGAAATGAAGTGAGTGATTGGTTTCCGGTGAGAGTGGGGTTGAGACAGGGATGTGCAATGTCACCTTGGCTGTTTAACTTGTATGTTGATGGAGTGGTGAGAGAGTTGACTGCTCGAGTGCTTGGACGAGGATTAAAACTGGTAGACGAGAATGACCATGAATGGGAGGTAAATCAGTTGTTGTTTGCGGATGATACTGTACTGGTTGCAGACACAGAAGAGAAGCTTGGCCGATTAGTGACAGAATTTGGAAGAGTGTGTGAGAGAAGGAAGTTGAGAGTTAATGTGGGTGAGAGTAAGGTTATGAGATGTACGAGAAGGGAAGGTGGTGCAAAGTTGAATGTCATGTTGAATGGAGAGTTACTTGAGGAAGTGGATAAGTTTAAGTACTTGGGGTCTGTTGTTGCAGCAAATGGTGGAGAGGAAGCAGATGTACGTCAGAGAGTGAATGAAGGTTGCAAAGTGTTGGGGGCAGTTAAGGGAGTAGTAAAAAATAGAGGGTTGGGCATGAATGTAAAAAGAGTTCTATATGAGAAAGTGATTGTACCAACTGTGATGTATGGATCGGAGTTGTGGGGAATGAAAGTGACGGAGAGACAGAAATTGAATGTGTTTTAGATGAAGTCTCTAAGGAGTATGGCTGGTGTATCTCGAGTAGATAGGGTTAGGAACGAAGTGGTGATAGTGAGAACGGGTGTAAGAAATGAGTTAGCGGCTAGAGTGGATATGAATGTGTTGAGGTGGTTTGGACATGTTGAGAGAATGGAAAATGGCTGTCTGCTAAAAAAGGTGATAAATGCAAGAGTTGATGGGAGAAGTACAAGAGGAAGGCCAAGGTTTGGGTGGATGGATGGAGTGAAGAAAGCTCTGGGTGATAGGAGGATAGATGTGAGAGAGGCTAGAGAGCGTGCTAGAAATAGGAATGAATGGCGAGCGATTGTGACGCAGTTCCGGTAGGCCCTGCTGCTGCCTCCGATGCCTTAGATGACCGCGGAGGTAGCAGCAGTAGGGGATTAAGCATTATGAAGCTTCATCTGTGATGGATAATGTGGGAGGGTGGGCTGTGGCACCCTAGCAGTACCAGCTGAACTCGGTTGAGTCCCTTGTTAGGCGGGAGGAACGTAGAGAGTAGAGGTCCCCTTTTTTGTTTTGTATCATTTGTTGATATCGGGTACCCCCCAAAATTGGGGGAAGTGCCTTGGTATATGTATGTATGTATGTATTATTATTATTATTATTATTAACTCGGAAAATCAGGATGTTATAAGCCCAGGGGCTCCAACAAGGAAAAATAGCCCAGTGAGGAAAGGAAAGAAGTAAATGGATAAACTGCAAGAAGCAATGAACAGCAAAAATAAGATCTTTAAGGAAAAGTAACATTAAATAAAGTTAAATGTTCAAAAGATGATTATAGGATATTCTACAATAGATAAAAAATACTCAAAAGGAGAAAGCTTGGAAAAAAATAAACAATTACAAACAGAATTATATAGTGGAAAAAGGAATTTAATTTGAGCTATCAATTTTTTTAGGAGAACCAATTAGTTTCCTTTCATCTAACGAGGGATTTGGAACTCAACATAGCATTTAATGTTTCTACTATGATTTCATCTTTTCAAGATGTGCTTTTTTTTTTTTTTTTTTTTTTTTGTAAAGCTGATTTAGTATTCAGTTGATCATTATTATTATTATTATTATTATTATTATTATTATTATTATTATTATTATTATTATTATTATTATTATTATTATTATTATTATTACTTGCTAAGCTACAGCCCTAGTTGGAAAAGCAGGATGCTATAAGCCCAGGGGCTCAAACAGGGAAAATAGCCCAGTGAGAAAAGGAAATGAAGTAAAGCTACAAGAGAAGTTTATGAACAATAATATTAAAATAAATCTCATATATAACCTATAAAAATTTTAAAATAACAAGAGGACAATTCTTCTAAATAACAAGACGAAGAGAAACAAGATAGAATAGTGTGCCCTAGTGTACCCTCAAGCAAGAAAAGTCTATAGGAGAAGCAAGCAAGTAGAACAAATTTGAGAAGTATAAAGAGATTAATTCACCAAACGTTTAACTGGGCTCCACAAAGCACTAGAAGAATTGGAAGACCCAGGCCTACATGACATAGGACTATAAAGCGCGAAGTAGTAGATGATGAATGGAGAATTATTGAATTAAAAGTTCAAGATAGAGATGTCTGGCGAAATCTAACCGAACCCCTTTGCGTCAATAGGCGTGGGAGGAGATGATGATGATGATGAGATTATCATCATTATTGTTATTATTAAAGATCTCTTTATTGATAACTGAAGTAATACCCTTTCAATTCATGGATATCGGATACCAGAGAGAATCTAATTTGAGTAAAAGAATTTCATATATATGTAGAAATTACTATTAGATAAATATTTTTCTCCGTCTTTATCAAACCCATCTCACAAAAGCAATAAAAGGTCACTCATCTGGAACCAATAAAATCTCTAGTTTTCGGAAAATTTATGTTTTGATAACTTTGGTGAAATCATTCGAATAAATAATCGATTCCTAAAGAAATAATACAAATAATATTTTCTTTATGAAGAATATTATTTCCAAGGAATAAGTTTAAATTATAATTTTGTATAATGTTAAAGTGTTAGTTAATCAAAGGCTTCTGTCGAATACTATGAACTCGATTATTATTATTATTATTATTATTATTATTATTATTATTTTTATTATTATTGTTGTTGTTGTTTCTGTTGTTATTATTATTATTATTATTTTTATTATTATTATTATTATTATTATTATTATTATTATTATTATTAGCTAAGATATAACCCTAGTTGAATAAGCGGGATGCTATAAGCACAAGGGCTCCAACACGTACGTATGGAGAGACTAATTTATGGTGATATAATCTGAGATGATAAATTATAATTTCTTCATATTTGTCGTAGATAATAATGATACTAAAAAACTTGAGCGGGACTCGAACCCCAGTCCGACGATCCCCAGTCAGGGATGCTTTTCGCTCTATAGTGATCTCTATTATTTTTTTCTCTTGTGAAGGAGCTTGCAATTAACCGAGCTGGTTTTGGCATGTACCATACAGGAATGGTAATTAAGTACCAGCGTAATCCAGCTTGATAGCAGTTCATTAATATATCATTATTGAACGTTCAATGGAGGTTTCCAGATTCCAGACTATATCCCTAACTGAGCGCATTGTGCCTACTTGCATTGAAACGTTTTTTTCTTTTTCTTTTTTTTTTCTTTTTTTTTTACTTTAAATAGAAATCTCATTCCAATTCAAGTCTTTGAAGTATGGTTGGTTATGTATAGGAGATAAATGACCTAAATGACACATCCACGTAAATCGTTTGAAAACTCCATTGTTACTTTAATCCGAAAGCTGTGTGCTAGTGAGTGGCCCATTGTGAATGAAGAAATGTCATTTGGTGATATGGGTGTGCTACCTTAATGGACTGAAATCCATCCTCATTGCTTGGTATGCTTCTACGTCTTAATTTTCTGGATGAAATTGGAAGTCTTTGTGAAAATAATGATTAGGCTGAGTTCACAATTTTTTGCTTATGATGTTAGTGTTGTCACTATTGTTGAGAAACATTTATAAACTGTATACGATAGGGTCCTTCTCTCTCTCTCTCTCTCTCTCTCTCTCTCTCTCTCTCTCTCTCTCTCTCTCTCTCTCTCTCTCTCTCTCGTCACAGTAAGTAGATAATGCAGCAGCTTTTTTTTATGTATCATTTCCGTTTCCTCTACAACCTTTCTTTTATAGCCTGAAGAGAGGAGGCTACTTGGAGAGGCACGAAGAAGTTGAGTCGACTCTTCAAAGTAAAACAAAAAATACATCTACTAAAATAATTAGAAATAAAATAATTTACGATATAACTATGAATTTCTGTTAAAATTTCAAAGGGTCCGATTTGCAATCCTCCGAAAAATCTTGATGTATCACAGTAACAAACAAAGTTAAGCTGCCTCTTAAGTCGTTTCATAATCATCGATATGTATGAAAAACTATTTTTTTTTTTTTTTTGGTGATAGTGTGGATTTTACAATAAACGAGCTATATGCTGTGTGAAATGCTGAATGCCTTGAAATGCATATGATAAAATTGCATATAATGAAATGACTGTAAAGGTCCTGTAGAGAGTAGGGTTCACCATCTGTATAGGACCAGAAAAGCAGCCCTTAAAGTAAAGTGAGTAATTCTCAACGCATACAAAAAGCAGTAAAAAAGTTTCAGTCAGCATTTATTCATGAACAATAAAATGATGACTCTGGAAAATTGTTGAAAGATATGAGAAAAAGAAATGGACAAGGGCCGAACATATAATGAGAATGACAGACCATAGATGGATATTGAGAATAAGAGAATGGGCCCCTAGAGATTGTAAAAGCAGCAGGGCAAGGAAGAGAAGATGATAAATCGACGAACTAACGAAATTTGATGGTGTGTACTAGGACAGAAAGACCATAAACCACATATATTTAACCCTCTTGCAATTGTTTATAGAATTAAACCTCCATATATATGTGTCTTTACTTAAACGATTAGTATTATCTTTTTTAAACTACAGTGAACAAAAGTGGCTACTAGGCAAGTGGCAAGAGATGTGTGAGGCCTCTGTTCTACAATGGACTAGTGAACGGCTGATGATGATGACGATGTTATGATATATATTAAGAATGTACTGGTCATAGTCCTCAAATAGTTTTAATAGCTACTGCATTCGGTTTTGAGAAGGAATTAATGCCTTTGACCCTTTTTACTGAAAGAGGGGTAAGAATTCATTGGAAAAAAAAGTTTTGCGGAAGTCTCGTTTTGCATATAACAAATTATATACGTCAAATCGCTTAGCTATATTACTTCTATGTGATATTGCATGCGTCAATTGATTAATTGATTTTAACCATGATAGTAAAAGAAAAATAAGTTATTTAGTAAACACCAGATTATCAATCCAACAACACAATGATCCTTAAAAAATATTTTAACATTCAGTATTTTACTGAATTTATACATTTTCTCAATATATATATATATATATATGTATATATATATATATATATATATATATATATATATATATATATATATATATATATATATGTATATATATATATAAATATTATATATATTATTATTATTATTATTATTATTATTATTACTATCCAAGCTACAACCCTAGTTGGAAAAGCAAGATGCTATAAGCCCAGGGGCTCCAACAGGGAAAAATAGCCCAGTGAGGAAAGGAAATAAGGAAATAAATAAATGAAGAGAACAAATTAACAATAAATCATTCTAAAATAAGAAACAACGTCAAAACAGACATGTCATATAATAAACTATTAACAGCATCAAAAACAAATATGTCATAAATAAACTATAAAAAGACTCATGTCCGCCTGGTCAACAAAAGAGCATTTGCTCCAACTTTGAACTTTTGAAGTTCTACTGATTCAACCACCTGATTAGGAAGATCATTCCACAACTTGGTAACAGCTGGAATAAAACTTCTAGAGTACTGCGTAGTATTGAGTCTCGTGATGGAGAAGGCCTGGCTATTAGAATTAACTGCCTGCCTAGTATTACGAACAGGATAGAATTGTCCAGGGAGATCTGAATGTAAAGGATGGTCAGAGTTATGAAAAATCTTATGCAACATGCATAATGAACTAATTGAACGACGGTGCCAGAGATTAATATCTAGATCAGGAATAAAAAATTTAATAGACCGTAAGTTTCTGTCCAACAAATTAAGATGAGAATCAGCAGCTGAAGACCAAACAGGAGAACAATACTCAAAACAAGGTAGAATGAAAAAATTAAAACACTTCAGAATAGATTGATCACCGAAAATCTTGAAAGACTTTCTCAATAAGCCTATTTTTTGTGCAATTGAAGAAGACAGAGACCTTATATGTTTCTCAAAAGTAAATTTACTGTCGAGAATCACACCTAAAATTTTGAAAGAGTCATACATATTTAAAGAAACATTATCAATACTGAGATCCGGATGTTGAGGAGCCACCGTCCTTGACCTACTTACAATCATACTTTGAGTTTTGTTAGGATTCAACTTCATACCCCATAATTTGCACCATGCACTAATTCTAGCTAAATCTCTATTAAGGGATTCACCGACCCTAGATCTACATTCAGGGGATGGAATTGATGCAAAGAGAGTTGCATCATCTGCATATGCAACAAGCTTGTTTTCTAGGCCAAACCACATGTCATGTGTATATAGTATGAAAAGTAATGGGCCAAGAACACTACCCTGTGGAACACCAAATATCACATTCCTATAATCACTATGGTGCCCATCAACAACAACTCTTTGAGATCTATTACTTAAAAAATCAATAATAATGCTAAGAAACAACCCACCCACTCCCAACTGTTTCAGTTTGAAAACAAGGGCCTCATGATTAACACGGTCAAAGGCAGCACTAAAATCAAGGCCAATCATACGAACTTCCCGACCACAATCAAGAGATTTCTGTACAGCATTGGAGATTGTAAGAAGGGCATCACATGCTCCAAGGCCTTTACGAAAACCAAATTGCAAACTAGGGAGTAGATGATTACCTTCAGCAAACCTATTAAGACGTTTTGCCAGAAGACGTTCAAAAACTTTAGATAATATGGGAGTTATGGAAATTGGGCGGTAATCAGTGGGACTTGAGCTACCACAAACACATTTACATAGAGGAGTAACATTACCAATTCTCCAACTAGTGCTAAAAGCTCCTCTTCTTGCTAACTTGCGCAAAATAACAGATAACTTTGGAGCTAAGAAATCTGCTGTCATTATAAAAAACAAAGGAAAAATACCATTTGGGTCTACACCTCCATAAGCATCAAGGTCCATCAACAGAGCTTTAATCTCAAGAGATCGAAAAGCTAAACTAGTTAGTTTAGCCTCAGGAAAACAAGAATGAGGAAGTTCAAGTTTTTCATTACTCTGTTTACTGTCAAAAACATCAGCCAAAAGGGTTGCCTTTTCCTTTGGACAGTGAGTGACTGAGCCATCTGGTTTAAGTAAAGGAGGAACTGTTGCATCTACACCAAAGAGTGCAGATTTAAGGGTAGACCACCATTTATGTTCCTGAGTTGTACCAGAAAGTGTTTCTTTTATGGTTAAATTGTACTCCTTTTCAGTTGAGACATAAACTCTCTGAGCAAAAGCTCGAAGCTGAGTATAGTTGTTCCAGATCAAATCTGATCTGTTCCCCTTCCAAAGATGATAGGCCTCCTGTTTCTCCAAATAAGCACGTCTACAATCATCATTGAACCACGGTTTGTCCTTCATTCGATACCTTAGCACACGAGAAGGGATACACCT
>NC_090725.1:294593623-294598623 GCF_036898095.1 Palaemon carinicauda | reverse complement strand
GGCCATATATATGATCAGTGTCCAAGCCAATGACTCAAGCTAGGACCAGGGATGCCAGGCAATGGCTGCTGGTGACTCAGCAGGTAGACCTATAGGCTCCTCCATCCTTAGCTCACAAGGATGGTGAGGTTGCAGATATCAAAGGAACAAACGAGTTTGAGCGGACTCGAACCTTAGTCTGGCAATCACCAGGAAAGAACGCTATAAACAGGTCACCACAGCTCAAAATTTTGATAAAAACTGCTATTCCAGATGGAATGTAAGTCTATAAAAGCTACTAGTAAAAAAAGAATCATGATATTATTTGGAAAAAAATATTGTTTGCAATATTACCAAACATTTGGTACCTTTGCTAATATTTACTTGTCAGAACTATTGCAATCTCTCTCTCTCTCTCTCTCTCTCTCTCTCTCTCTCTCTCTCTCTCTCTCTCTCTCTCTCTCTCAGCCAAATATATGCATGCATCTCTCCTTTGCCTGGAAATGTTTCATAAACTTTCATCGTTTATTTTATGGGTAGTTACGTTTTTCGAATTTTATATATATATATATATATATATATATATATATATATATATATATACATATATATATATATATATATATATATATATATATATATATATATATATGTGTGTGTGTGTGTGTATATTTATATATATATATATATATATATATATATATATATATATATATATATATATATATATATATATATATGTATATATATACATATATATATATATATATATATATATATATATATATATATATATATGCATATACAAAAAATAATTGAAGAGTGACTATGAAAAGAAAAGTGGGTTGAATGATAAATCAAAACATGAAAATGAAATTAGAACAAAAGAGAGTTTAAAAGGAATGATAAGTAAAAAATCTAATTAAATATACTAGAAATGGAGGATTAAAAAAAAAAAAACAGGATCGTGGGCCATGAGTTTAAAAAATAAAAAATAAGGATATATATTAGAAGCCACAATAACAAAACTTTTAAGAGAGAGACGGAAGATAAATTCTTGTAAAAAATGAAAATACAAAAACAAAATTCTGAGAAAATGGAAGGGCATTTCATAAGACATATAACAGAAAGAAAATGTCTGAAAGTTCCAGTGATATCAGTAATATTTGAGCAAAATTGTTCTCCTTTTTCCCATCTTTTTCCACTTGAATAAATTCAGTTGGAGTCAGGTGATTCATTGCTTTCCAGCATGCAGATGCGCACATACCGGGTATTCTTACGGATATCC
Organism: Palaemon carinicauda; assembly: GCF_036898095.1. NCBI lineage: Eukaryota > Metazoa > Arthropoda > Malacostraca > Decapoda > Palaemonidae > Palaemon > Palaemon carinicauda. The sequence continues at coordinate 294,597,356 of NC_090725.1, read as the reverse complement.
ACAAATACTTTCTAATTCACTAATCTTATGATTTGGGTATGATTGTGTCAAAGGTCAAGGCCAAGGTAAAAAAATCTCTTTATTCTATATTAGGTTAGATTTTTATCCCCTTTATATAAAACTAATTCCAAATTGTGCATAATTTAATTGCCTATCTTGGGATTTGGGTGTGATTGTGTCATTGGTCAAGGCCAAGGTAAAAATATCCTTTTGCTATATCAGGTTCAGTCTTTATTAGATTTACATGAAACTAGTGCCAGAATGTGCATAATTCAATCGCCTACGTTATAATATACAACATGATATAGTGACATCATAATCCTTGTTAGCAGTTGTGGTTCAAAGGACAGTAGGGTCAATAAATTTGCAAAATTTGCAGATTTTGTCAATACGCTGCCATTGTTATTCAAATTGATTGCATAACCATGGTAACAAATGTGGCGTTGGTGAAGGTATGCTCTCTACCGAGTGCCCTTTCTAGTTATCAATATTATATTCTTATGTCCTTTTAACATATGTAATAAACGTCAATAGCACCATTAAATTTGCAAAAATTGCAAATTTCATCAATGTTCAGCCATTATTGTTCAATTTGTTTGCGTAACCATGGTAACAAATGTGGCTTTGGCGAAGGTATGCACTCTACCGAGTGAACGCTTTCGTTATCAACATTATTTTCTGATGTCCTTATAATATATGTATGAAAGGTCAATAGTACCATACATTCTGTCAACTTTAGCACTGTTATTAATATATCTTGCAATCAATCATTCCATCAACCATTTGCATGGTCATATTAGTGCTCTTAAAGGTTCATATAAACCTATCTTGATACAAATCATAAGGATCTGACTGCATTACTTATTACTTTTGCAATCAATATTGCAATCGACTATTCCATTAATCATTTGCCATGCAATTAATCATACGATCAATCATGTGCTTGCTTATTATAAAAAAAAAAAATAGGCCTTCTAGGGGGACTTAAATATTCACACAAGCTTAACTTAATGAAAATTATAAGAGTATGACTGCTTTACTTTGTACTTTTGTCATTAATCTTGCAATCAATCATGCAATCAATCCTGTGCCCTGCAATTAATCATACCATTAATTATGTGCCAGTTCATAATAAAGAAGTTAAATGTTCATATAATACTAACTAGGTTGAAATCATATGAGTCTTATGCATTACTTAGTACTTTTGTCATTAATGTTGCAATCAATCATGTGCCATGCGATTAATCATACCATTGCATGTGCTTGTTCCTTATAAAGAACTTAAATATTCATGTAAACCTAACAAGGCCGTGGCAATTTCTGTAAGAGTGGATTAATGTCAATGTTTATTCATGTATGATTACTAATATGCCCATCATCTAACCTTCTCCAATCAAAATATAGAAGGCAGTTAGAGCTTGCAATTGAAAGGTCATTGCATGCCAAGGTACCTGCCTGAACATAAGTGTATGGCTCTCCAGCTTTAGGGACTTTTATATCTCAATTTCCCACAATTTATGATTTAATGATGACCCTTGTCTTTGCTAAAACATCACCCCATAAAGCATGTCTACCATTCAAATCTCCCTATAAGAGAAAAGATTGAGGGAGTTGTTGAATCACCTCTACTAAATTATCATACAAGATTTTGTTATTTGGAGGCAAGTAAAGAGAGAAAATAGTGTATTTTCTCTCTCTATCAATTTGTACAGCCTCTTCCTGCATAGGTGTACAAAGAGACAAAGATATCTGAGAACATTTCGGCGAAAGTATAACTCTTCCATGGCTCCCGGCTTGTTGATCATATTCCTATAGCTACAATAATATTTTGCGAGGCAAAGAAGTATCATTATCAAGCTTGCTCTACAGCAGGCATACACTTGTGGACAGTGCTCATGAATGAGGAGCTTAAATTCTTCATATTTGGCTTTTAGTCCCTGAAAAAAAAAACAGGAAATACTATGGTTTATTTTTTGGAAGACATCTTGGATGACGTCTTACCATCGGGGATTTTTTTATCTAACACTAGTTCATGTAGGCTCCCTTAGAGAGGGTCTTGATAAATTAGGTTTTGAATCTGTATTTGCTTCATGCCATTTTAATCTAATTGTCCAAGGGGATAATGAACCTCAAATTGAATTTTTTATTGATTTAAGTTGTTTTGTGGTCAAGCTGAAATATCAAGAGACAAATCATCATATCTGTTTGATGTCATAACTTTAGTGTTCTTTATGGAAGGGTGTGAGAGAGACGAAGGTCTCTTTTCCAATTAAGAGGTGGAGAGTTATCTGGTTTCATCATGTTCCTCATTATAGGTGCGCCTGATAACTTTTGTTTTTAATTTGAACCTCCATCAAATAAGGCAAAGATAAAACCTGAGAGGGGTTAGTACTATCCTTTGTAATGGGGGACAAAGATTGAATAGCGGTGGGCAATACCTTAAGGTTAATACACAGTGGCAAACCCTCAGCAGGTGATATTCTTGCCTCATCATTCGTCATTTTATCAGAAGAGGGTGTATTTATTTTTCGGGAACTACTGGCTTTACTAGGTGGATTGGATGTCTCCTGTAACATTTTTCATCCTGATTTCAATGCCTTTGTATAGCTTGTTGATTTATTCAATAATCTCTTGGAAAGTTTCTCACTTACATATTCTGTGTATAATTTATTGAGGGCACCTTCTTCTAACTTATATAGCTGGCAGCTCCTATCGGTAGATTTATGATCTGAATTGCTGTTCAAACACCTGGCCTATGGTGTACATTACCCTTGGTATAATTCAGAGCAAGTGCTACACATTTTTTTTTTCATTATTGCAAGCTTTAAAATGATGCCAGAATTAAAATAAAGCATTACAGTGGCTGCTGTTTAAAAGGTCGGACTTTAATCCTTTAATTTTTTACCTCAATGGGGAAAAGTATATCAGCATCCAGGTACTTTACGCACTTTCCACACAGTTAAGTGACACATGGCCAGTATCTTCTCTTTTGCAAATTCATACAGGCTTTTATTAAAAGCTACTCCCCTTCCGTAGCTTAAGTTTAGATGGGGTCTGTCATCCAACTTTATATCACGGCTATTGTCTCTAAATTGGATTATATAATAGATTGTGTGTACAACCAGGAATTTATGAGATACCTCTTCTTTCCAAACCTACATATATCTCCTGGTTCTATGGTTCCTACTTTCTTCTGGAGAAATTTGCAGATCCTAAAATAAATTCCTACCCCCTTTATATAGAGCAAGAAACCCCATTGGTAGTTTTGGCTTTCGCTGGGAAGCCATAACTACCTTTATATATCTCTCAATCTAGTCTGCAGATTTGTATCCATCTAAACTCTTTGGTACCTCATCACACAGAAACACCCTTCAACATCACAGCTTGCATTAAATGTTTCATATTGATTGTTAATTGGTATCCAAGAATCTCATTTCTCATCTTCAATTGTCATTATAATTTCTTTTATTAAATTGTAACATTCAAATGTTTTATATAGCACATCATTATAAATCCCTAATGAAAAATAAAATATTCTAAGAATAGTAACATTATCATAAATATTTCCTATATAAACTATAAAATCTTTAACAAAAACAAAAGGAAGATAAACTAGATAGAACAGTGTGTTCGAGCGTACCCTCAAGCAAGATAACTCTAATCCAAGACAGTGGAAGACCATGGTACAGAGGCTATGGCACTACCCAAAACTAGAGAAAAAGGGTTTGATTTT
>NC_090725.1:294578623-294581123 GCF_036898095.1 Palaemon carinicauda | reverse complement strand
AGGACTCAATCGATCCTTAAAGTGAAAAACCGAGCCACCTGTGAGAGGATTCTTGGGAATTAAGTTTACTACAACATCTGGAAAATGTTGTTGTATGATTTTTGTAAACTTCTGTCTGAAGGAATCATCATGAATAAAAGGAAAACTCGCATAACATTTGAGTTTAGGTACTGTTGTTATTTTTGGAGTCTGAGTCAATTTATCATTTCATAATTTGTTGAGATGCTTAAAAAATGATTTAGTCGGAAAACAGTTTTTCTTGAAATAATCACATAAATAAAGTACTTCTGTATGAAAATATTCCCAACTAGAAGTAAGAAGGAATGCTCTGTGGAGAACAGTAAAAATAGAGTTTAATTTAAAATTATAAAAACAAGAGCTATAAAAATTCGAACCTAATCCAGTAAAAGCCTTTTTTTTCTAAAAACCCTGGTATTAAAACCTTCTCTCTCTCTAGATACTAACACATCCAAAAAATGCAATTTATTTCCTTCCGCCTTTTCTAATGTGAACTTTACATTATTGTGCGACGTCGCTACAGAGCTGAACTACTCTCGCAGTGCAGGACTCTCGAGAAGCGCGTCAGGAAATTTGAAAAGGCCAAACTTGATCTTGAGTTTCTTCTGTATTGTTAATTGAACAACATTGTACCTTATTTTGTAAAATTTAAACTGTATAGATCATCTTTATACCAAACACAATTTTATCATGATGCCACAAAATATCTTTTAGAAATAGAATTAACGAATAAACAAAAATCTGTTAACAAGCATAACGATGTCATCAACAATAGTCTTAAAAATGTATGTAACAATTTTACCTTGATTGAATCAATAATTTTTTTAAAAACTTTTTAATAAGAGTATTTCTGAGTACGTTTCTACCGTACAAGATTGTCATAACAGAAAACTGAGAAGCTTGGGTGTTTTTATTCCAAATTTTAACAAACAACGAACCACTGTTTTCAATTATTCTAAATATGTTTTGTCAAAAAAGGAAGAGTTTCTATTGTCGCTTTGGTTGGATTTCTGTCTTCCGAACTTTAAACCTAACTACTGCAAGTTTTTTCTACCGCTTGAGTCATTATTTCAAAGGCTTAAATCTCTGCCCTTTGACGCCAATCTTGGTAACCTGCAATCTTAACTATTTGAACTGTCGCACACTGCATTCCGAAAACTTAAAACCAGGTGGACACCCTTTTTTAGGAAAACTGATTTTTACATACTTAAAATGCTGGCCAAAAGAGAGAACCTTGTCATTACTAAACCAGACAGAGGAAAAGGAACTGTAATACTAGAGAGAGAGGAATACTTGGGTAAAATGGAGAATATTCTAAATGACGAGTCCAAATTTGTGAAACTTGGGGAGCTGGATTTTTTTAACATCTTTAAAACCAAGGATAAATTTAACAGGTTTTTAAAAACACTTCAAAATGAAAATTCTATAAATGAGACTAATTATCAAAATTTGTTTTGTTCGGGGTCTTCATACGGCATTCTATATGGTTTGCCCAAAATCCACAAGCCTAATATTCCACTGAGGCCTATATTATCTTCTTTAAATACACCAAACTACAAACTAGCTAAATTCATCATTCCCTTACTAGAACCTCTTACAAAAAAATTCATTTTCACTGAGTAACTCTTATGCATTTAAGGAAGCCATAACATCTAAAGGACTCAGATCTTTTTATGACTAGTCTTGACGTTGAGTCATTATTTACGAAAGTACACTTAGATTCAAAAGTTCTCCGACACTCAAGAGGAATCGTTCGTCAGAGGTCTCTAGTGTTACCATGACAAAACAAAGAAAGAGTTGGTTTTCTTACTACCTTCAAGGAAATGGGCGGAGACTTGTCCAACCTCAGCGAACGCTTAAAAATATTACAAATCGAGTTGCCATATTTCATACTGTGGCATTATTTGTCCCTTGAGTATTCACTACAAATACACAAAACACACACACACACACACACACACACACACACACACATATATATATATATATATATATATATATATATATATATATATATACATATATATATATATATATATATATATATATATATATATATATATATATATATATATATATATATATATATATATATATATATATATATAATCATTTCTACTATTCTTTTGAGGAGCGCAGTAGACACTTTCAATGGGGGGGGGGGGCTGGTAGGTAAGGGGGGGGGGATTACTCCTCCCCGGGCAGTCCGATACTGAAGAATTTGAGGAAACAAGGAAGTCATTCGTATTTTAGAGGTTGTGGAAAGAGGTTAAAAAATTCTTGATACAACTTGTAAAATATTGTATCAGTGCCTCAATCTAATTTGATAACCGTTAATGTTCCATGAAATATTGCTAACCTAATTCATAATTACTTCATTTGTAGTAGCTAGTAGCAACCGAATAAATAGCCGTTGTTGTTCTGAGGTTGATTAGTAGCCAAAGTTAACTATTAATTTTGCATAATAAATAATCTGTGATGG
>NC_090725.1:294544597-294578123 GCF_036898095.1 Palaemon carinicauda | reverse complement strand
AATAAGCCTATTTTTTTGTGAAATTGAATTAGACACAGACCTTATATGTTTCTCAAAAGTAAATTTACTGTCGAGAATCACACCTAAAATTTTGAAAGAGTCATACATATTTAAAGAAACATTATCAATACTGAGATCCGGATGTTGAGGAACCACCGTCCTTGACCTACTTACAATCATACTTTGAGTTTTGTTAGGATTCAACTTCCACTTTCCTCTTGGTAAAGGTAGAAGAGACTCTTTAGCTACGGTAAGCAGCTCTTTTAGGAGAATGACATTCCGAAATCAAACCATTGTTCTCTTATCTTGTGTAATGCCATAGCCTCTGTACCATGGTCTTCCACTGTCTTGGGTTAGAATTCTCTTGCTTGAGGGTACACTTGGGCACACTGTTCTATCTTATATCTTATTTCTCTTCCTCTTGTTTTGTTAAAGTTTTTATAGTCTATAAAGTGATATTTATTTCAATATTGTTGCTCTTCTTAAAATAATTTATTTTTCCTTGTTCCCTTTCCTCACTGAGCTATTTTCCCTGTTGGAGCCCCTGGGCTTATAGCATCCTGCTTTTCCAACTAGGGTTGTAGCTTGGCAAGTAATAATAATAATAATAATAATAATAATAATAATAATGATAATAATAATAATAATAGTAATAATAGTAATAATAATAATAATAACTTATATAAAGTTAGAATAAGATGAGGTGTACATCTACAACTGTTAATATCCGACTTTTTGGGTAAGGTCGTAGGTCGAAGGTGAGCTAAGTCGTGCTCGATAGTCTACAAGGTATTAAATGCAGGTATGTTAGAAATAGATTATATTATCTTCATGAAATGCAAAATGCCCCTTTCTCTAAAAAGAAAAGTATTTAATGAGTTGGTCCTACTATTATCAACTAATGCATCAGGAGCTTGGAGCCTTACTAAAGTCTTAGATTATGGGCTAGATACAACTCAAAGAGATATGGATGGAATATGGATGTGAATTTAAAACAGAAAAAGAGCAACAAGGACACGAGAGCATACTAAAGCAGATGATATTCTAACAACAAATAAGAAAAACAAACGGACAATGGTAAGACATTTAATATGAATAACATATAATATATGAACATTAAGGATAAAAAATGAATCCATAGAGAATGCAAATGGAGCAGAAGGAAGAGAAGACGATGGATTGATGAACTAAGAAAGTTTGAGTGTAGAGACTGGCATTGAAAGCCCACCACCAGACAAGAATGGAGGGACATGTTTAAGGCCTTTGTATTTCAGTGGACTAATCACGGCTAATGATAATGATGATGATAATGATATATATAATATATATATATAATATACATATATATATATATATATATATATATTTATATATACATATATATATATATATATATATATAGATAGATAGATAGATACAAACACACACACACACACATTATATATATATATATATATATATATATTGTATATATGCTTATAAGTCACTAAATAGCGTGTGACAATATATTCAGCCAAGGCCACAGGAAATATAAAAGAAGGCGTACCAAGCCGCTTTCGTGTTATTTCAACACATTTTCGAGGTACAATGCTAAAAACACAGAGAACATCTAAGAAAGTAAAAAAAAAAAAAAAAAAAAAAAAAAGGAAACTGAAAAAATTGAAAACAAGTATTCAAAGTCCGGTTAAAACTAGTACAGCAGATACAGAACAGTTCAACAGGTGATTAAAAAGAAACAATTTTACAAATCTCGTTAACAACAAATGGGTCCAGATTGTACATACCCTGACTTACATTCATTAAGTCACTGTGATATTCGATAAAAGCAGATTCAATCATATTTCTACGAATTATATTATTACAATATAAAACAACTTTTGCCCCCTCCCAATGAATCATGTGATTAAAATTATTAATGTGTAAAAACAAAGCATTTGAAATTTGTCCCGTTCTCACACTATATTTGTGGTTTAATTCTGGTGTCCAGTCCCTTCCCAGATTGTCCGAGATAAAAACACTTACAGTTCATGCAAGGAACCCCGTAAATGCAGCCATGAGAAACTTTGGGAGAATTCCTTATTAGTATGCTTTTCAGTGTATTTGAAAATTTAAAAACAACATTAATATTAAAATTCTTGCAAAAACTTTGAACCCTCCGTAAGAGGTCATTATATGGTAAACGAGCACATTATCATTATTAAAAGCCATTCTCGGAGTTGCAGAATAAAAAGTTCTTTGTGCTTTTTGTACAGCACATTCAATAGAATATTTTGGGTATTTAAATTTTTCCGATATGTTGAAGATATTTTCAAACTCTTCCTGAAGAAATTCCGGGCTGCAGATACGTAAGGCTCTTAAAACATAGAAGAAAAAGTAGCCTTCTTAACTTGATTACTATAGTTGGAATAATAGTGAATATATGAATTTACGTTTGTATGTTTTCTATTCACTGAGTATTTGAAGCCATTTAGAGTACAGTGAACATTTACATCCAAAAATGAAAGACAACCATCACGTTCTTCTTCACAAGTGAAATTAATGGAAGGTACCAAATTGTTCAGTTCAAAGAGAAATGCATTTACATTTTCGGTTGGAGGCCATATGCAAAAAAATATCACCAACATACCTAAACCACAGAACACCATAAGGTAAAATATTAGGTAAAAATCTTGTTTAAAAAAACTCCATATATAAATTACTTAAAACAGGCGAAAGAGGATTTCCCTATTGCCATACCAAACTTTTGTGTATAGAATTTGTCATCAAAATTAAAAACAGAATCACAAATGCAGAGTTTAACCAGTTCTAAAAATATTATGAGTGGACAAGGGTAAATCATAATTGTCCAAAAATTCAGCTAAATATTCAAGCTAGTCATTATAGGTACTTTTGTAAACAGAGATACAACATCAAAAATAATCATTTTAAACTTAAAATTAATAGTTGTGCTATTTAGTTTTTCTATCAGATCTACATTATGTTTGATATTGGAATTCGAAATGCTTCCTACTGAAGGTGAAAGAATCTTAACCAGCCATTTTGAAAGCTTGTAAGTACATGACCCAACAGATCTGATAATTGGTCTAATGGGGTTACCAGGTTTATGTGTTTTAACAAGACCATACAAATAAGGTAAAGTTAGAGATATTGTTACAAATTGTTTAATCAAATCTTTATTATTTTTTAAGATACTTTTGACCTTCTTATTAAAATGAGAAAGCACACGTTCAGATGGATTTGATGTCAGTAGATCATAGGTATTAACATCACTCAGCAGTAAGTACAGTTTATCTTTGTAATCTTGCTTATTTAGTATAACCATGGCGTTAGACTTATCAGCTTTCGTGAAATGAAGTTTGTCATTATTTTTCAGCTTTTTTGTAAACTTTTAGGAATCTTAATGGTACATTTGAATAGGAGGGGAATAAATTTACACCATAGATCAAACTTTTAACAAGATTAAGATTGTCATCCGATATATCTATCTATCTATCTATCTATTTATCTATGTATCTATATATATATATACATACATATATATACATACATATACATATACATATATATATATATATATATATATATATATATAAATAAATGTACATATTTATCCAACCCAGAACATTCAAGTATTCGCAATCCTACTAAAATGTGCAAAATAAATATTGACAATAAAGATTTTAGCATTATAGGACAGGTATCTAATTACCATGACTTGCCTATTCTGGAATCAATTTTGATTAAAACACTGGTTCCGTCGTTAAACACCCAAGCTTCCTCCACTCTATTGTACTTGTCATATATATATATATATATATCAGAGAAGGTGGCAGCAGCCAGTAATTTACATTTCTTAAAGTGGACATTGAAATAGGCGGTTCTAAAATTCCATTTGTTATATATCCCGACGTTTCGTGATCGTCATTATCACATCTTCCAGGGCTACAAATAAGAAGTACATTTATAACAGTAAGAATCAGTAATAAAAAATATAAAATATAAAAAGTAAAAATTAATAAAAAAAAAAAAAAAAAACTAAAAATTCAAGTAAAAATATGCATAAAACAGAAGTGGAACCAACCTCGCAGAAGAGCAAATAAAAACTGAATGGCGTCAACAATTACAGGACAAAACAAAGAAAGTTATGACAAGTACAATAGAGTGGAGGAAGCTTGGGTGTTTAACGACGGAACCAGTGTTTTAATCAAAATTGATTCCAGAATAGGCAAGTCATGGTAATTAGATACCTGTCCTATAATGCTTAAATCTTTATTGTCAATATTTATTTTGCACATTTTAGTAGGATTGCGAATACTTGAATGTTCTGGGTTGGATATTCTGCAACCTGTTCGAAAACTAACACCTCTATGAGTGTCCATTCTGACCTTCAACAACCTCTTGGTAGATCCTACGTAGGTCCCAGAGTTACACTTTGGACAAATATATCGATACACTACACCAGAGGACATCAAAGGACTCAATCGATCCTTAAAGTGAAAAACCGAGCCAACTGTGAGAGGATTCTTGGGAATTAAGTTTACTACAACATCTGGAAAATGTTGTTGTATGATTTTTGTAAACTTCTGTCTGAAGGAATCATCATGAATAAAAGGAAAACTCGCATAACATTTGAGTTTAGGTACTGTTGTTATTTTTGGAGTCCTGAGCCAATTTATCATTTAATAATTAGTTGAGATGCTTAAAAAAATGATTTAGTCGGAAAACAGTTTTTCTTAAAATAATCACATAAATAAAGTACTTCTGTATGAAAATATTCCCAACTAGAAGTAAGAAGGAATGCTCTGTGGAGAAGAGTAAAAATAAAGTTTAATTTAAAAGTATAAAAACAAGAGCTATAAAAATTCGAACCTAATCCAGTAAAAGCCTTTTTTTCTAAAAACCCTGGTATTAAAACCTTCTCTCTCTCTAGATACTAACACATCCAAAAAATGCAATTTATTTCCTTCCGCCTTTTCTAATGTGAACTTTACATTATTGTGCGACGTCGCTACGGAGCTGAACTACTCTCGCAGTGCAGGACTCTCGAGAAGCGCGTCAGGAAATTTGAAAAGGCCAAACTTGATCTTGAGTTTCTTTTGTATTGTTATTGAACAACATTGTACCTTATCTTGTAAAATTTAAACTGTATAGATCATCTTTATACCAAACACAATTTTATCATGATGCCACAAAATATCTTTTAGAAATAGAATTAACGAATAAACAAAAATCTGTTAACAAGCATAACGATGTCATCAACAATAGTCTTAAAAATGTATGTAACAATTTTACCTTGATTGACTCAATAATTTTTTTAAAAACTTTTTAATAAGAGTATTTCTGAGTACGTTTCTACCGTACAAGATTGTCATAACAGAAAACTGAGAAGCTTGGGTGTTTTTATTCCAAATTTTAACAAACAACGAACCACTGTTTTCAATTATTCTAAATATGTTTTGTCAAAAAAGGAAGAGTTTCTATTGTCGCTTTGGTTGGATTTCTGTCTTCCGAACTTTAAACCTAACTACTGCAAGTTTTTTCTACCGCTTGAGTCATTATTTCAAAGGCTTAAATCTCTGCCCTTTGACGCCAATCTTGGTAACCTGCAATCTTAACTATTTAAACTGTCGCACACTGCATTCCGAAAACTTAAAACCAGTGGACACCCTTTTTTAGGAAAACTGATTTTTACATACTTAAAATGCTGGCCAAAAGAGAGAACCTTGTCATTACTAAACCAGACAGAGGAAAAGGAACTGTAATACTAGAGAGAGAGGAATACTTGGGTAAAATGGAGAATATTCTAAATGACGAGTCCAAATTTGTGAAACTTGGGGAGCTGGATTTTTTTAACATCTTTAAAACCAAGGATAAATTTAACAGGTTTTTAAAAACACTTCAAAATGAAAATTCTATAAATGAGACTAATTATCAAAATTTGTTTTGTTCGGGGTCTTCATACGGCATTCTATATGGTTTGCCCAAAATCCACAAGCCTAATATTCCACTGAGGCCTATATTATCTTCTTTAAATACACCAAACTACAAACTAGCTAAATTCATCATTCCCTTACTAGAACCTCTTACAAAAAAAATTCATTTTCACTGAGTAACTCTTATGCATTTAAGGAAGCCATAACATCTAAAGGACTCAGATCTTTTTATGACTAGTCTTGACGTTGAGTCATTATTTACGAAAGTACACTTAGATTCAAAAGTTCTCCGACACTCAAGAGGAATCGTTCGTCAGAGGTCTCTAGTGTTACCATGACAAAACAAAGAAAGAGTTGGTTTTCTTACTACCTTCAAGGAAATGGGCGGAGACTTGTCCAACCTCAGCGAACGCTTAAAAAATATTACAAATCGAGTTGCCATATTTCATACTGTGGCATTATTTGTCCCTTGACTATTCACTACAAATACACAAAACACACACACACACATACACACACACACACACACACACATATATATATATATATATATATACATATATATATATAATCATTTCTACTATTCTTTTGAGGAGCGCAGTAGACACTTTCAATGGATGGGGGGGGGGGGGGGGGCTGTGGTAGGTAAGGGGGGGGGGGGGATTACTCCTCCCCGGGCAGTCCGATACTGAAGAATTTGAGGAAACAAGGAAGTCATTCGTATTTTAGAGGTTGTGGAAAGAGGTTAAAAAATTCTTGATACAACTTGTAAAATATTGTATCAGTGCATCAATCTAATTTGATAACGTTAATGTTCCATGAAATATTGCTAACCTAATTCATAATTACTTCATTTGTAGTAGCTAGTAGCAACCGAATAAATAGCCGTTGTTGTTCTGAGGTTGATTAGTAGCCAAAGTTAACTATTAATTTTGCATAATAAATAATCTGTGATGGAAACAGTAAATACTGATGACTGCATAGCACTTTGAATACAATCAGAATTTAGTTTATTGAATCGAAAAGGGAATTGTATTGCGGTAAATGAGACCTCTATTACATTCAAGCTAAACCTTTGAGAAATATGCTTCATCGATAATTCATATAAAAAAAGGGTCTTGTCCCCAGAACGACATAATTTTCCAAGATTTTGTAATGAAAGTAAGAAATACTAATTTTCCCGTAATATATTCTCTAATTTTCCAAAAAAAATATAAGTGCAGGGGGCATGAGCACAAAATGATTTCCTACACTAATACCTTGGCTGTAAGTTATCAGGGATTAGGTAATTACTGGTAGCTTTATCTTCATAAAATACGTAGCTTGATCATGCTGACTTCTAATAATCGTTATTCAAATAGGCGTAACTCTCCATAATCAAGTTCCTATTTTTGTTCCTTTCATTCCATTCTTTATTCATTCGTTTATTAAACATCCTCGGTATTTTTAAGATAAATGGCCTTTTTCGCCGGTATTCACCTAAGGCTGTTAATTTTAGTTCCTAGTTTCTCACTATCCCTCCCGAAAAGAAATCTCTCCTGAGCGGCAGCAAGAAACACCTTCACTTGACCATTGCAACCTGGAACTTTTTGAAATTTGTGTGAAGCCAAGAAGAGATATTCCTTAGCTGGATTAGAAAATAAGGCATTTTGAGCACTATTTCACTCACTTTTTTTATACAATTTCAATCACATTCCTTTATAATTATTCCAGTTAACGAAAATATCTTGGTTGATTTTAAAGCAAATGGGTAAATCATCTTACAGAGTACTTTCGTAATGAGCATATTAATTGGAAAGCTTGTGGTATATGGAGGACTACAGAACATAATGATCTATAGTAACTAAATAAGTATAAACTTCGAGCGGACAAATGTTGGTATAAGGATTCTTTCTAACGAGTCCTTCAAACACTTATAAGACAACGACTCTCTAATTACAGCTATTATTGTTCCCAAAGTCTAACATTATGTGGAAGGCATTTAAGTCCAACAAAATAATCCCGTTATCTCTACTCGATGATAACTATCTCCAAATTTTGTCTTAGGGACTCAGTAATTATCAAGCAAATTAAAGCTCTTGTAATAAAGATTGAATTAGCAACACAGCAAAGATTTTACAGTATATATTTAAAATTCTAGTTTAAATGTCAATGCCAACCGTTCTTAGTCACAAATACGGGCGGAAAAGGGAAAGTAAAAAAAAAATATGAATAAAGGGCAAGTGCGTTGCGAACTAAAGACTGAGATGGCACATCCCCTTGAATCTGAATGACTTGGGGAATATTTTTCAGTAAAGTATCCTTATGTATTCCAAAATGTTCCTATCTACGAATATCTAAAGGCCTATGAAAGTCTTTAGCAATCAATTTAGCATTCTAAAACTAAGTTTTTGGAAGCATAATACAATAATTTTTATTGGAAACATTGCAATATCAAGCGAAAATTTCTCCTGATATGCATGAATGTCTAAACAATCAATTTATATGGTGACCAATTACTACATTCACCACTGTAATCTCTCTCTCTCTCTCTCTCTCTCTCTCATCTCCTCTCTCTCTCTCTGTGAATGTCCTCAAGGCTTGTATAACTCATTTGTGGCGTTTTTATGAATACTTTACATCATCGAGCCATAAATGAAACTAGAACAAGACTAATGTCAGATCTCCGAAGAATCTAATGTAGCTGTTAACGGTAGGAATTGTTAAGTTATGCCACTCCATTAATTTCTAAATGCTTATACAGATTATATATATATATATATATATATACATATATATATATATATATATATATACATATATATATATATATATATATATATAATGTGCGTGTGTTTTGTGTATTTGTATTGGATAGTTGAGATGTCAAATGATACCACAGCATAAAATATGGCAACAAGATTGGTAATATTTTCCAGATTTCGCTGAGCTTGGACAAGGCTCCGCCTATTTCCTAATAAGTAGTAAGAAATGCAACTCTTTATTTGTTTTGTCATGGTAACACTAGAGACCTCAGACGAGCGATTCTCCCTGAATGTCGGCGGACTTTTGAATCTAAGTTTACCTGTGGAGGAAACAATAGATATTATTTTAAACAAATTATTTCCAGAACATAATGCCACTTTTAATTGCACGTCTTTTAAAAAACTTTTGTAGTTGGCGGTGCTGGACACCGCTTTTGTTTTTAATGGCAAGTTGTATAAACAAGTGGATGGGATGGCTATGGGTTCCCCTCTGGGACCCACTTTTGCTAACATTTTTATGTGCTCCCTGGAGGAAACCATGCTCGAAAATTGCCCTTTGAGATACCATACCCCTGTTTTATGTCAGATATGTTGATGACACCTTCGCTTTATTCCCCACCCGGCCAGAAGCTGTTACCATAAAATGAATTCCAAGTGGATATATATTCCCAAGATAGAATTCGGTATTAAATGCAATTCGTGGGTGATATTTACATTAATTAAAATCACGTGTGCTTGTGATATATGTTCATTAAAATAACCACGTGTTGCAAACTCACGATTCAGCTATCATGGTGGAGATGGGTTTATTTCAAGTCTTTGAACAGATTCCTGAATTCGACAGGAATATGTAGGGGGACTTGTTATAAACTTTTAGTCTCTTTTGATAGCTCAGTCAGTGGGGTCCCTGCCAGCATGGTTTCCAGCCGTACAGGTGGCGGTTCGAATCCCCACCCGGCCAGAAGCTGTTACCATAAAATTAATTCCAAGTGGATATATATTCCCAAGATAGAATTCGGTATTAAATGCCATTCGTGGGTGATATTTACATTAATTAAAATCACGTGTGCTTGTGATATATGTTCATATATATATATATATATATATACATACATACATATTGATGCTTATATATATATATATATATATATATGTATATATATATATATATATATATGTATATATATATATATATATATATAGATAGATAGATAGATAGATAGATAGATAGATATACATATATCCGTTTTTAAAACTTCAATTGCCTATCAATATTTTTTCCAAATTTTTATCGCTTTTTATGGCAAATTTCTAAGAATTTAATTTTAGTATATTTTTTTTTTTACTATTGTAAAATTTGGTTAAAATACTCGCCACCCTTCGGAAAACAAATATATCAATTTATTTCACCCTAGGTTAGCATCAGACTCTCACGTAAACTCGGAAAATTATTTTAGGCTCGTGTTCTTCGCATCCCCTAAATTCCCTCTCACAACCGCTCACTTATTCTTAATAAGAAGCTAAATTCCGAACACTTACCGAGATTCATCTCCGTTGTTGTCAGCCAATTGTTCTCTGACTTATGCTTGGCTGACTTTTTTCGTCTTCCATCAACAAAAAACCTGTTTTAATTAGGCTATAAACAAGTTGCCTATGCCAATTATTGGCGCACAATTTTCGAATCTTAGATTACTTTTATGAGAGATTGGGTTACCAATTTGCTGATATCCTTTCTCGATATGAAGGGATGTTCTCAAAAGTAGACTTTTGATAGACTTGATGAGTGCTTGCTTTCTTTGTTCAAATCAGGAATACAATAAATTGAGTTTATAAAAATAGTGAGGGTGTTTGGAATTATTATTATTGTTATTATTATTATTATTATTATTATTATTATTATTATTATTATTATTATTATTATTATTATTATTATTACAAACATCCCTAGTTTAAAAGCAAGACGCTTATAAGCCCTAGGGCGCCAAAAAGGAAAATATAGATAAGTGAGGTATGAAAACAAGGAAATATGTAAATTACAAGAGAAGTAGTGAACAATCAAAATAAAATATTTTAAGAGGAGTAGCAGTATTAAATCAGATCTATCATAAATCATCATTATCCTCATCTCTTCCAACCCTTATTGTCGCAAAGGGCCTCGTTCAGATTTCGCCAGTCGTCTCTATCATGAGCTTTTAATTCACTACTTCTCCACTCATCATCTCCCACTTCTCGCTTCTTAGTTCTCAGCCATGTAGGGTTGTACTATTGCCTTGTTTAGCCCAGTTAAACATTAGGTGAACCAATCTTTCTTGTGGAGTTCAAAGAGCATGCTCAAACCATCTTCATCTTCCACTCACCACGATTTCATCAACAAATGGCACTGGAGGAATCTTTTATAGTTTCATTTCTAAACCTGTCCTGCTATTTAACTCCCAATATTCTTCTTACGGCTTTGTTCTCAAATTTTCTATATCTGTAGGAGATTGTTTCATTGCCATACCACGACTCATGTCCACTGCCATACCACGACTTATGTCCACACAGTAACACAGATCTCACTAGACTGATATACAGTATATTTTCATTTTTATATGTAATTTTAGATGACTTTATTTCCAAATTTTACTAAACTTATCCTTTATCAGGTTTTCTTTTTTCCATCTTTCACTAAATTCCAATTCTATTTACCCTGTATCAGAGATTATAGCTCCCAAATACTTAAATTATTCTGCCTCATTAATCCTTTCTCCTTCCAATGATATTTCATCTATCATTGCATATTCTCCTCTCATCATCTCTGTCTTCATTCTATTTATCTTGAGCCCAACATCGTGTGATATTTCATGAATTCTGGTAAGCAAGCATCATCTGCATATTCTAGGTCCACTAATTTCTTAATAACAATACAGTCCAATCCATCTCCACCATCACCAACTGTTCTACGCATTACAATATCCACGAGGAGAATAAACAACATAGGCGACAACACATTCCTTTTGAGTACTCCGCTGTTCAGTGAAAATTCATTTGATAGAACTCCACTAACGTTAACTTTGCACTTTACATAGTATATTCATTACTTGGTGATAGAATTTCACGAGAATATTTGAGATTCTTCTGAAATGTAATGGAAACACTATTCGGAAACAAAATATTTATGAAATTTTGACTTGTACGGAAGGTCTCGTTTTATTTGTGAGCGTTATCAATCAATGAGACGTCAGAATTATTAATAGCAAAATCATGATTCTAATAAAAACGTTCTTACATCTGAAATAGCTTTTTAAAAGTTTTCTCTATTTCCCTTTCGGTTTTGAATATGGTAATCTTTTCAAATTCTTCACGTGAAGAATAAATCAATATAACACGTCATCAATGTTCAATGTAAGAAGATAGTGATTGCCAGTCATTGCCCTTTATCCTTCATTTCCAATGTATTCTAATATATCTTCATAGGTTCCTAACTCTTCAATGAACTTTGATTGATACACACGCTATTGTTTGCAATTAGACCGAAATATTGAAGGGTTTGTCAGCCTTCCGCCTCCGGTGAACAGGCTTAGATAGCCTTTGAAAGCCCTTGGGTATTACTCTTACATGCAATTCACTCAGCAACCTAATACCCCAAGCTTGCAATTTGCCGATGCAATCATTTTCAGCATGGCTGGTCGGACCTCAGGAGATGGGTGGAGGATGGGCACTGAAAGGTTCTTGAATGAAGCAAGTGTGTGGGCTTGTTGAAAAAATAAATTATTTCCATAATAAATAAGAGAGAGAGAGAGAGAGAGAGAGAGAGAGAGAGAGAGAGAGAGAGAGAGATGGGGCTTCTATAGAAGAGTAAATACACCATGGCAAAAAATTATTTAAGGATCTATATCAAAGTACAGCGTTATTTGACCGTAATGATTAACTGAAATAAGATCATTTCCGACTCACGAGCTTTTATATATGACATATAAAAGCAAAATTTGAAATATAAATTAGAGGCTTCAATGGGTTTCTCTTAAAACAAAGAGGAACTTGAGAAAACCGAAAAGTTTCAAGTGATCAAGTATCAGTTTCATCGCTTCAGTAAACTAGAAAAGCACTCTGAGAGTGCAGACATCCACCTCGACAGTTTATTTCTCGACATTTTGCGCTACCTCCACGTTGACCTTTGACCTGGGACTTTCAAAATTGAATATCTTCCACGTTTCAACATAACAATTAATCATTGAAAGTTTCACTACTCTATGAGCAAACTTTTTGCCAGGATGTTGTTCACAAACAAGCAGACACAGGGCGAAAACATAGCCTCCTACCAACTTCGTTGGCGGAGGTAATAAAATGAGAATGGATGCTATGGCGAGTGTTATAGCTGCCATCCTCTTATTGTTGATAATCATCAAAGATGACATCAAAATATATTAATTGAAAACCCCAATATACTATAAGATATACTTAGACGTATTTATCATTTATTTATATAAGAAAGTGTAAATGAAATACAATGTCTGATATTTCCACTATTGAAATCATTTGGATTTATGACAATCAGTGATTAGGAAACCTGAAGCTCTCGTTCTGTTTAAAAGGTGTCGGTTTCAGTTCCAGTTTCATCAGAATAAATGCTCACCAGAACGTCAGCCTTGCAAATCTAATCCTCCACTGTGGTACCCAATCACAGAAGTGGCCTCCCTAGTAAACAGCAATAACCAATCAATACAAAGACTTCTGAATGAACATCAAAATGATCATAGCTAGATTAAACATGAATAAACCCAAGTAAAAGGCACCTAAATATTCGTTTAGCTAAGTTGGGAAGACTTGGCACTTGGACATTTTTACAAACTCACGTTTTCAGGGAGACGTCTTACGATCAGGAGTGATACTTGAATCCTTTGAAATTCATATTGTGAGGTCATCTAAAAGTACTGGAAAGATGGTATGGTTCTTTAATGCTCAGTAACAGTCCTTTTAAGCCTCCGCCGTGGTGACATTTTTCAGTTCTGATTCCTGGCAGTGTCTTTTTGGAGAGACCGTTTTATGAGGTTTCAATCCGTTTAAGCCTCCACCTTGGTGACATTTTTCAATTAGAATTCCCGGTAGTGGCCTTTTTGGAGAGACCGTTTTATGAGGTTTCAATCCGTTTAAGCCTACGCCTTGGTGACATTTTTCAGTTCTGATTCCAGGTAGTGGCCTTTTTAGAGAGACCGTTTTATGAGGTTTCATTTCGTTTAAGCCTCCGCCTTGGTGACATTTTTCAGTTCTGATTCCCGGTGGTGACCTTTTTGGAGAGACCTTTTTATGATGTTCCTACCCTTGAATGATTCTCTTTAGTCTGAAGAATACCCAACTTCTGTAGATGATGCTGCAAGAAGGTCAATCAAGACTGCAAACACTTGGTCTTCACAAGGTGGTGTTAAAGCCAAAGGAAGACTTTAGGTACATCCATAATCTTAATGGGTCAAGAAAGGGATGCTAGGGTATCTCATTATGGTGGCTGGATATCAATGGGGTTGTTTGAAACCGGACCCCGACTGCACTGTAATTGTTCAGTGGCCACTTTCCTCTTGGTATGTTTAGAAGGGACTCTTTAGCTATGGTAAGCAGCTCTTCTAGGAGAAGTATATTCCAAAATCAAACCATTGTTCTCTAGTCTTGGATAGTGCCATAGCCTCTGTACCTTGGTCTTCCACTGTCTTGGGTTAGAGTTCTCTTGCTTGAGGGTACACTCGGGCACACTATTCTATCTTATTCTATCATATTTTGATGTTACTGTTCTTAAAATATTTAATTTTTCCTTGTTTCCTTTCCTCACTGAGCTATTTTCCCTGTTGGAGCCCCTGGGCTTATAGCGTTCTGCTTTTCAAACTAGGGCTGTAGCTTAGCAATTAATAATAATCTGAGAGCCATGAAGGTAGACATGCGTCAGACCTCTGGGCAGAAATTGAGGCTCAGAGTCGGATACCTCTTCGTAAAGGCACACGTCTTGAAAGGTGTCTATAATGAATGCAAGGAGTAATCTTGCGAATTCAGATGAATATACGTACACAAAAATTAACAAATGCGTGAAAAGGAGGCTTGGCGTAGCAGACTTTAAAATTCCTAAATTAATGCAGACTTGAAATATGATAGAGTGATAACATTGAAATATATATATATATATATATATATACATATATATATATATATATATATACATATATATATATATATATATATATGTATATATATATATATATATATATACGCTTAATGTACAATTTACACTCATTGTTCTCAAACTTGAAATTAATTCCTCTCCATCATGATAGCTGATTAGTAAGTTTGAAACACACAGCTATTTAGTATAAGTATCTATCATAACCACTCGCAATTTTTAATCATTGTAACTATCAAATACAAATTAATTTTGATATCGAATTCTACTCTTGAGAATATATATCCACTGGAACTGAAACTCTCAATGTTAATCTATTCTAAGGCAATGTTAGTTCTCCATTATTGAGCTTCCTAATTGTCTATTGCCTGCTGTATCATTTTCTCTTTAACTCTTAGTCCATTCCCTTTGATCTGTTCCCATGAATCTGTCAAATTTATCATTGTCTTCCTGTAATTTTCATCCTAAAATGAAGAAGTCTTTTAAGCCATTCCAATGCAAGTCCAGAAATGTTGGTCAATGGTGAACAGTAGTTCAACATTCTGTAGTAAAATCTGATGAGTATCCTCTTCAGAATAGTATCAGTAAATCGCTGCCAAAATAATCATGTTTATTTAGAAAACTATAATTTTTGATACAGTATTGTTTGCTTGAAGGAGGATAATTTTTTCCTTTTTTTTTCATCTGAGATGTCCTTTTAGTGGTCTATAAAACATATTCATGGGTTTTTCTTTTATAAAAAGTAGAATTTAAGACAGTAGGGATACATGGAACATGAATAGTGTGTATTAAACATAGAACGTTAATGGTGTTTGTTACCTTATTCACCATTCATTGGATTTATCGATTTAGATATAACAATAGTCCATTTACTTAGTCTTTCCATTAAATATGTCATCCGTATTTTTAACTCAACTTCCATCTCTCACACACCCTTCCAAATTCTGTTACTAATCAGCCAAGCTTCTCTTCCACGCCTGCAACCAGTACAGTATCATCCGCGAACAACAACTGATTTACCTCCCATTCATGGTCATTCTCATCTACCAGTTTCAATCCTTGTCCAAGCACTCGAGCATTC
This sequence comes from Palaemon carinicauda, assembly GCF_036898095.1. NCBI lineage: Eukaryota > Metazoa > Arthropoda > Malacostraca > Decapoda > Palaemonidae > Palaemon > Palaemon carinicauda. Next base: position 294,562,223 of record NC_090725.1, on the reverse strand, counting down.
ACCTCTCTCACCACTCCATCAACATATAAGTTAAACAACCACGGCGACATCACACATCCCTGTCTCAGCCCCACTCTCACCGGAAACCAATCAATCACTTCATTTCCTATCCTAACACATGCTTTATTACCTTTGTAGAAACTTTTCACTGCATGCAACAACCTTCCACCAACTCCATATAACCTCATCACATTCCACATTGCTTCCCTATCAACTCTGTCATACGCTTTCTCCAGATCCATAAACACAACATACACCTCCTTACCTTTTGCTAAATATTTCTCGCATATCTGCCTAAGTGTAAAAATCTGATTCATACAACCCCTACCTCTTCTAAAGCCACCCTTTACCTCTAAGATTGCATTCTATTTTTCATCCTTAATCCTATTAATCAGTACTCTACCATACACTTTTCCAACTACACTCAACAAACTAATACCCCTTGAATTACAACACTCATGCAAATATCCCTTACCCTTATATAGTGGTACAATACATGCACAAACCCAATCTACTGGTACCATTGACAACACAAAACACATATTAAACAATCTCACCAACCATTCAAGTACAGTCACACCCCCTTCCTTCAACATCTCAGCTCTCATACCATCCATACCAGATGCTTTTCCTAATAATAATAATAATTGCATTTATTGAAAAAAAAACCTTCTTTCACATCTATTAACTATAATATGGCATAAAGCAATAAAATTCCTTATTGTTCCGCCTCTGATTCGTATATAAGACAGATATTGGATTTAAAAGTATTACAGGCTACGCAAGGTCGAAAATAATAGTAATAATAATAATTATTATTATTATTTATTTTATAAATAATAATAATGATAATGATGATAATAGTAAGAATTACATCTCCATTGACCTATGTTCCCTTTAGATAGTCCCTTGTAATTGAAGGATAAATATGATTTTTTTTTCCTCTGGTATATGAGCATTTAACGAATTAATACTTTTTTCAAATCATTAAGTCTGGTGCCCATCAGTTAGTTAACCCTTCAAAGCTGAATCGGTAGAACTTCAAAAGTTAAAACTTGCAGCAAATGTTATTATGTTAAACAGGCTGACATAAGTCTCTTTTTATAATTTATATTTGAAAGATATGTTTTAATGTTATTGTTCCTAACATATTTTACTTCAATTGTTCATTACATCTCATATACTTTATTTATTTCTTTAGTTCCTTTCCTCACTTTCCCTGTTGGATCCCTTGGGCTTATAACATCCTGTTTTTCCAACTATGGATGTAGCTTGGCTAATAATAATAATAATAATAATAATAATAATAATAATAATAATAATAATAATAATAATAATAATAATAATAATAATAATAATAATAATAATAATAATAATAATTTAAGTTACAAGAAGGGCTGTGTGGACATTGTTTCATAGTTTTTTTTTTTATTTAATACGATGTTTAACTTTTTGCGTGTTAGACCATCTACAGGAACATGTTCTTGCTGATTGCAATCACATGTAATAGGCGGATGGAAACTATTGAAAATATTCAATTGTTGAAGTTTTAATTGAACAGTTGAAACATAATCATGTATATCAATCATGCAAGTCTCATTCTCGTTCCCTAGTGTGCAAAAAGGGAGGGAGAGTCAATATTAGTTAAAGAAAATTAAAATAATATCAAATAATGACGCTTGTGGTGAACTATATGTGGGGAGTACATTCTTTTTGTGGTGGTCTCTTGGTAACGTCCTTGCTTGGCTATCGTCAGACTGGGATTGAAGTCCTGCTCAAACTCTTTAGTTCCTTTGATCATTGCAAACTCATCATCCTTGTGAGATAAGGATGGAAGTCTTGGAGGCGCCTACAGGTCTGTCTGCTGAGTCATCACCAGTCTTTGCCTGGCCCTCCTTAGTCCTAGCTTAGATGGACAGGGGAATTGGGCGCTGATCATATGTACATGTGATCAGTCTTTCAGGTATTGTCCTGCCTGATAGGGCAGTGTCACTGTCCCTTGTCTCTGGCATTCATGGGTGGCCTTTAATTAAGTGTGATGTCTCAATAGAATTAATTGTATGAGGTCTCACCTTTTGTTAAAGCCTCCATCTCTCATATCATAGTAATCTACATAGGATAAAATAATAACTTCTTAGTGGGTTTGGTTAACGTTTTAGCTGCGAACAATAATATCATGGCAAAGCATATCATTTTGTTTAGAACTGATAATATTATCACTCCACAAGAGAGATTAGTTCATCAAACGTTCAGCTGGGCTCCACAAGGCACTAGAAGAGTTGCAAGACTCAAACCTACATGGCTGAGGATTATGAAGCGCGAAGTAGGAGATGGCGAATGGAGAAGTATAGAATTAAAAGCTGAAGATAGAGGCGACTGGCGAAATCTAACCGAGGCCTTTGCGTCAATAGGCGTAGGAGGAGATGATGATGATTATGAAATATATGCTATCGCAACTGAATCAATTTCCCTCGAGCTCAGCTCGATTAAAACTTCAAGATCTATCTAATAACATCAGGAATTCGTTACGAATTGTACAATAAATATATAGTAACCTTGTCTTGAATAACTAGTATGAAATCAATGTTTCAGCTAACTCTCCAAGTATGTATGTACCTTCAAGAAGCCTTGCATTTGTTGAAACTGGAGTCCAATTTAGTGTCAGAGAATATTCCACGATGTATGCTAAGTAGACATTATTAAGGCTGCACTTGACAGTAAAACTCTGTACCTCAGACTTCATTTTCGTATCCCTTCGTACACACACACTACACATGCACGAGCGCTCACACAGATACATAAACACACATACACAATATATATATATATATATATATACATATATATACATATATATACATATGTATACATATATATATATATATATATATATATATATATATATATATATATATATATATATATATATATATATATATATATATATATATGTGTGTGTATGGAGACAGGAGCAATTACTCAGGGATAAACATTGGAGTAGGGAGACGCGTTCTGTCTTTCATCCATTTATTAGCGCCGACGTTTCCTATCAGCTTGATACATTTTCCAGGCTGAAACGATTACAAATCTATTGCGTATAAGTAAAAAGATACACACAACGTTTACCAGCAGCAAAATTAAAAACTTTTCTAATAGGTTAAGAATAAAGACAGAGTAAAAACAGAAACACAGAATAACAGTGAAAGGGCTTGAGGCGAATACAGAGAAACAAATTAATTAAAAAAAGAAAAAATAAATAAATAAATAAATAAATAAATAAATAATAATAATAATAATAATAATAATAATAATAACAATAATAATAATAATAATAATAATAATAATAATAGAAAAATATATAATAATAATAATAATAATAGAAAAATATATAATAATAATAATAATAATAATAATAATAATAATAATAATAGTAATAATAATAGAACGAACAAGACACTTACCCACAGCGGTAGCGTAAGGAGAACTGACACGAAAAATTGTTATGGGAGGGAGTGTAAAGAAAACTACAGGTAATTAGGCAATAAACAATTGGGTGGAAGACGACTGGTGGTTAAGAGAAGGTACAGTTAGCTTAATCATTATTGATTCAAGAGTGGTTAGTTCGTCTGTATGTCAGGTTCTTCCTACAATATTAAAATGACTGGTATCTATGTGTGTTTTGCAACTTTTACTGTGATTTCTCATGTTAGATTGTTCTGGATTTGATAGTCGACAACCCGTTCTATAGCTAATTCCTTGATGAGAGGAAATTCGGACTTTTAGCAGCCTCCTGGTGCAACCGATGTAAGTGCCAAGATCACATCTGGGACAATTATACTTATAAACGACACCGGAGGCAAACAAGGGGCTGATCTTATCCTTGACTTGGAAGAGTGAGCCGATAGTTCGGGGGTTTATGGGAATTAGTTTCAAATTAAGGGCAGGCAATTGCTCATTGAATAGGTTGATGCATTTTTCATAAATCTATTATTATGGAGAAAGGGAAATCTAGCAAACATACGGAGCTTGGGGACACTATGGACTATTGGGGTGGATTGAATTTCAGATTAAGTAAATTAGCTTATTAAGGGATCTATGAAAAATTGCTGGAGGGAAATAATTATCCTTAAAGTAATCAGCAAGGAAAGTCACTTCAGTATGAAAGGTAGACCAGCTTGATATCAGATTAATGGCTCTATGGAGGAGAGTTGACACGGAATTCAGTTTAAAGTTTAAAAAACATGAGCTATAGAAATTGGTCCCCAGGCCAGTAAAGGTGCTCTTTCTATAAATACCAGCATGAAAGCCAGACTCGTCCTTGGATATCCTCACATCAAGGAACGGAAGTGAATTCTGTGTCTCTGTTCCAACCGTAAATCTAATGCTATGGTGTTGGTTGTTTAAATACTCAAGGAAGGTATCAGCATGGTAATTACATCTGAACAAGGCGAAAGTGTCATCTATTTACCTTATATAAAAGAGTGGGCGGAAATTAGGTGGGCATACATCTAAAGCTCGCTCCTCCAGGAAGCACATAAATATGTTAGCAAAAGTAGGACCCAGAGAGCTTCCCATGGCCATCCCCTCAGTCTGCTTAAAAACCGTATTATTAAAAAAAGAAAAGGGTGTATCCAGCTAGGCTAATTCTAAAAGCAACTTTAATAGAACTCAATTCAAGTTAAGGGCTGTCTATGGGATGTCTTCTGGTTTCATCGGCACCTGATAATACCCCTTCAGGAATTTGAGCGGGGAGACAAACTTGTGCAAGTAGGAGGTCACGTTGGTGATGTTTGGGAGGGGTTAGTGATGAGGTTCTGTCTGCATGTTGAGGCACCTGTAATCCCCTCATAGACGTAGAGAGCCATCTTTCTTCAGGACAATGTGTAAGGGCTATGGGCTTGAGGCCTTTTGGCAAATGCCCATCTCTTCCATTGCCGCGAACTATGTTTAGCGGCGGCAAAATTATCCGGTGCCAGATGCCTGAATCTGGTGAATACGGGAGCCTCTTCGTGTTGATATAGTGATAAATACCGTGTTTGGCGAGAACTGTTGGCGTTTGACGAAGTTCTTGACGGAATACTTCCAGGTACAACGGGAGGAGATGGGCGTAGGTATCCATGGTGCGCGCTAATGTGGAGAGCGAGGTCAAAAAGGCTGGGTTGGATAGGTGATGAGGAGTACTAACCGACACCCATCGGTGAGCGACTTCAACCAGGAGATGGAAACATTAGAGGAAATCTGCACCGAGGATTGGCAATTTGACGTCAGCAACGAGAAACTTACAATTATATTTTGCGCTTTCAAATGATAATGAGAGGGTTTCATAACCGTGTGTGAGTATCACTGCTTCGTTGGCTACCAGACGGATGCTGGCATACTTAGACAGGCTACGTCGTGTCCTGGTGAGTAGCCATGGTAGAAGTACCTGCATCATATAAAAAAAAGATTTGTGAGAGGGGAGGCCACCGCTGCAAACGATGACCTACTCACACGTTTTCTGGCCACATTTCTTCACAGCAGTCCTGAATTTAGAGTGGTAGTAGTATAACTGTGGCCAATAGGCATCAGTGAGTGGCTAGAGAGATCGTTGGTTGGGGCGTGAGCAAGGGGTGGTATATGTAGGTGGTGGGTGTATTTGTTCTACTGCATTCACATCAGCTTCAGTCGATGTTGTATTGTTGACCATTTCGTCAAGAGTGGAGGCCTTGATGGAGTTCTTGAAGGTGGTGAAGTTTCTGTCCATAAGGGCGTTGACTTAGGTCATCAGGTCTTTCATGGGAATATTATCGACATCAGCGATGACAGTGCGTATAGGTTCAGGTAGGCGCCGTATTCAAAGGGCACGAAGTAGATTCACTTTGTGAGGAGAGTCGTCTGCCGCAGATAGCAGGCGAGCAATACTGGTCAGTTCCCTCAGGGCGACCAACGCCTTTTGGTCTCCCAATGGTTGTTGAGAGAGTTGAAAAAGTTTGGCTTCAGGGGGTGTCCCCTTGGTCGAAACGCCAATCTGATATTTCCGGGAAAGTATCCTCTAGGATTGCTGCAAGAACTTGTCTCCTTTGGTGCTTGAGTGAGTTGCACCCTTAATGTGAAATAGAACCTTAGTGCGCTGAAACTAAGGGCAGTAATTCCAGGGGTTTGGCGTTCATAGTGTCGGTGTCAGAGGGTGGAATAATTAAACAGTAATACACAGTGGTGAGGCGGAAGGTGGGATGAAGCTGGACACTGGTGGTCACCAATATACGAGGCGGCAGTTAGGTGATAGCTGAGAGGCGAGGTGAATACTACTAAACTTTGTTAAACAGACATCCAGGTTAAATACTAGGACTTGCAAAAAATTCAAACAAAACTAGGCATGAACGATCAAGTTTTTACATTTTGGTTTATTGACAGTGCAGGGAAGAGCAAGTGATATGATACCAGCCAAAACCGGTAAATAGTTCGCATATATGAAACACTTGCGGTGCAGGTGTCGGCTAAAGTTACCTAAATCTCTACCACCCTAACGAGTATAGAGGCCATTCTTGAGGAGGCATCTGATTTTCATTGCTCATCCTTGCCAAAGTTAATATCCATTATGTTATCCAGAAAAAAAGGATGCTGACGTGTTCTCCACTGTTTCAGATACAAGTTACTGTTTCTGTTTTGACTGAATATAATGCTTCGCATTCCCTAATACCTGTGGCCTCTGTGATGCATACGTCAACGAGAAAGGCTTGGAACCTTCGCTAATCACGAAACCCTTTTGGGTAACCGAAGAAAATCGTCCCACAAATTGAATATTTGAAGCTCGTATTTCATCACTGTTTGTTTTTAATTCCACTGTCTTAGGGTAAAAATCTGTTGGTTGAGAGTACATTAGAGCACATTCTTCTATCTTATTTCTCTTCCATTTATTTTTGTTAAGTTTTTTATAGTTTATATATGAAATATTTATTTTATTATTGTTACTGTTCTTTGAATATTTTATTTTAATTGTTCATTACTTCTCTTATTTCCTTGTTCTCTTTCCTCACTGGGCTATTTTTCATGTTGGGGCCTCTGGGCTTATAGCATCCTGCTTTTCCAGCTAGGGTTGTACCTTATGATAATGATAATAATAATAATAATAAGAAGAAGAAGAAGAAGAAGAAGAAGAGGGAGAAGAAGAAGAAGAAGAAGAACGAATCTCTAGATGAACTATGATATATATATATATATTATATATATATATATATATATATATATATATATATATATATATATATATATATATATATATGTGTGTGTGTGTGTGTGTGTGTGTGTGTGTGTATGTGCGTGTGTTTTTTGTGTGAATGTGTATACATATGCCAAAGTTAATATTTTGTTCTCAAAACTATTATGAAGAAAAATGATAAGAAACATAGGCCATATTTTTTTTATTTCTTTTTCTTTTTGTAGAAATCAAGGACAATTAGACCAACGAATTAAGAAAAAAATTGAATTGGGAACGATAAAAAAAGATAAGAAATTAAACTGTTTTCTTAACTTAGAACAATTTCTTTTTTATTCGCTTCACCCAGAAGACGTCACCATATGGAAAACTAATCTAAAATCCTCCAGATATCGTAGTTTGGTAGGTGTCTCATTTATACATGATGTCATTTCAGTCTCTTTTTCACATATTCCAATTCCTCTTCTATTTTTCAGACAGTGATTGTATGAGAATTCTTCGTTTTATCGTTATCGTTTGAGCTTTAATAGTTGATCCATTTACTGATAATTAAATCCTTTCAATTCATTCAAATCTATTATTATTATTATTATTATTATTATTATTATTATTATTATTATTATTATTATTACTATTATTATTATATTATTATTATTATTATTATTATTATTATTATTATTATTATTATTATTATTACTACTAGCCAAGCTACAACATAAGTTGGAAAATCAAGATACTATAAGCCCAAGGGCTCCAGTAGCGAAAAATAGCCCAGTGATGAAAGGAAACAACGAAATAAATAAACGATATAAGAAGTAATGAAAAATTCAAATAAAATATTTAAGAAAAAAAAAACATTAACAACATTGAAACAGATAATTCATATATCACTATAAAAAGACTTATGTCAGCCTGTTCAAAGTACGGTTGTATTCAGAAATGTTAGAGAGATGTCGGCATCGACGGGAGGATTAGCATCAGACTGTCAAGTGAAGGCGTGCCCAAGGGGCATGTACTCCATGAAAATGACAAAGGACGTGCCCTCTAAGAGTAGCAAGATTACACCTTGAAACGTTTTCTACTGAAGACGGTCAGTGGGTGAGGTGATCCACTGATCATTTATTCGGGTATTGCTCCAACAGTGATGTCACTGATATCAGTGGAGAGAATTGGGGATGCAGTCGGCATGGGTAATCTTAGAGCAGGGGCATTAGGTATTTTATTTATTTTGCGTTGTAGAAGGCCGCCTCCTGAAGGTTTCCCACTTCAGGATTCCAGACTTTGCCCTTGAGGGAGATGTAGAGGGGCTGAGAGTGGCTGACAAGAACTAGCGGTAGTCGTTCACTATGTCCAAGAAATCAGGCATTGTTTTGACTATTGAGAGCATAGAGAACTTCCACTGTCTTGGGATAGAGTTCCCTTGCTTGAGGCTACACTCGGGCACACTATTTTATCTTATTTCCCTTCCTCTTGTTTTGTTAAAGTTTTTATAGTTTATGTAGGGAACATTTGTCTTATCTTTGTTACTGTTCTTTAAATATTTTCTTTTTCTTTTTTTCCTTTCCTCTCTGGGCTATTTTCCTTGTTGGAGCCCCTTGGGCTTACAGCATCCTGCTTTTGCAACTAAGGTTGTAGCTTAGTAAGTAAGTAAGTAATAATAATAATAATAATAATAATAATAATAATAATAATAATAATAATAATAATAATACTGTTTCAGGGAGGGTAGTGTGACGGCGCTGAGTAAGGGTGTGAACTCAAAGGCAGATTGGAAACGACTGAGTTATATTATTGTGGAACACTCTCCTTATATACAAAACCTCAAGGCAACAGGACATAACAAGTTCACAAGACAGACAATATCACAGAGGAAAAACCAGACTTGAATTTTCATGTTCGTTTTAGTGCGAGGGAAGAGCGAAGATACAAGCATAATATATACAAAAGGAATTATGTACAATTGTGTGAAACACGGTTGGTACAGTAGGAAAGTCCTTAGGAGTGATGCGGTAACCCAATAATTTCACTTCCGAGTCACCAAAGGTACACTTGTCTTACCTGACTACAAGGACAATATGTATGTGATATAGGTGGTCCTCTTTCGAGGGAAAGAGTATTATGTCATCTATATAACATACGTATAGGGGGAGATACCCCAATATGTGATTCATAAGTCATTGAAATGTAGCCCCTGCATTACGAAAGCCAAAGCAGGATCAACTGAAATTATTTGAGTCGAAGGGGGTAGTGATAGTGGTCTTGGATGTCTTCTGAGTTCATGGACACCTGATAATACCCCATCAGGAGGTCGAGGGTCCAGAATATTTTAACACCGTGAAGGTAGGTGGTGATGTCTGTGATATTGGGGACTGTATTGGTCTTGTTCCGGCTGCATGTTAAGGAATCCATCCTTCTTCAGAATGATATGTAGGGACAAACCCCATGGGCTTAATGGCTTTTGCCAAATGTCGATTTCTTCCATTTCTGTGAATGTGTTTTTAGCAGTTGTCAATGGCGTGGTGCCAAATGTCTGAATCTTTCAAAAACTCATGTGCCCATCGTCTTCATATAGTGAAAGATGCCTTGCTTGGCAGGAAGTGCAGGCATCTGGCATAGTTCTAAGTGGAAGACGTCGTTATGTAAAATGACGAGGTAAGCATATGGGTCCGATGGTGTACTAAAATGGAGGGCAAGTCCATGAGGTGCGGTGCAAGGGATAAACGTGTGGTCGACTAAGAGCTCTCGTTGACTAAGAATTGATGTGCAACATCAACCAGGAGGGGGGAATGAGTGAGGATATCAACACTGATGAGAGGCAGTGTAACGTCAACGACAATGCAATTCTTCTTGAACTGGATGCCTCCAAACGGCAGTGTCACTGTCTCATAGGAGAGCAAATCTATTGGTGGCCACAAGGCAAACATCAACATTCTTAGAATGACGGAGTTTAGCCCTCAAGCGGGAACGTGGTAGAGGAAAAAAGACAGGTACCAGTATCTACCAGAAAGTGCACATTAGATCCTGATTAATGCAAAAAGAAGAGATTAGTTAATGAGGACACCACTTTTACAGGCTGTGGCCTACTTACAGGAATGCAGTAATAATGAAAAATAACTTATTAGAGCCATTGAGAAGGTCTTCTATAAGATTAATGACGTTGAGCAATCCATTACTTTCAATATAATCTGAATTAAAGAGAGTCTTCTGTAATATGTTATTATTATTATTATTATTATTATTATTATTATTATTATTATTATTATTATTATTATTATTATTATTATTATTATTATTATTATTATTCATTGCTTTTTTCTGATTACGTTAAGCATTATTTACTAAAATGGTCGTTAATAATCAAGAGAAAACTATATTTCACGTATAGTAAGATCTACTTTTCTCATGAATATTATTGATAAAGAACTTCTATAATGTAATGTATTAGAGTTCCATTCATAGATTATCCCCTTCATGTTTTTTTTTCCATCGCCGGCTCTGCTATCCTCATCCGTAGATGAGTATTCTACTCCGTTGTGGTCCACCAAAATCATATATGAATAATATTGATTATCAATTCTGTATCTTTCTTTGAATTCCTAAACAAGTCCGGATATCTTGCTTAAAGAGCCTCGGGGTGTCTGGTTTTCGAGATATTATGACAGATTGGATTTTCCCATTTGACATTTACCTTGTCTCTAGTTGACAGGTGTCCTATTCTTGTCATACAAAAGAAATGAAGAGCTATATACCCATACCGTCATTAATATATATATTTTTTTTTTGGGAGGGGGGGGGAATTCAGAAAAGTACTGTCGAAAAAATTCCTGTCAATTCGATTGATTGATTGATTTGAGGATGCTAGAAAACCTCAAATCAATCAATGAAACTTGGTGACGAAATTTTTCCACATTACCTTCCTGAATTTTTAAAAATTTAATGACAGTATAAGACAGATTAGGCTTTTAGTTTATTCCTCTTGCTTTCTTTTTGTAAAGTTTATTCCTCTTCCTTTTTTTATATAATAAGAAACAGTTTACAATGCCTGCAAATGATATTTAAAATACGCAAAGTTGCTGCATGAATGTAATTAGTCCAAAGTCATTAGGTCATGAAATTTCTTAGGAGCATTATGATATTGAAAACGCCTCTCGTCAAGCATCGAGATGGGAAAAAAACAATACAGATATTAAGTAAATAAATTGTCAGATAGTTATATAGGAACAATGAAAGATCTGTGAAATATAATGCAAAATATATTTCTAGGATAAAAGGGAGCAAACGCAAAGATTATAAAGTGTTCTTTTTAAACTTGGTTACTTTGATATTTTATGAATATCTTTGCTCATCTACAGGAAAAAGAGAGGTTTATTGTTCAACTGTTGGGAATCAAGTAGGTAATCTATGAGAGAGAGAGAGAGAGAGAGAGAGAGAGAGAGAGAGAGAGAGTGAGAGAGAGAGAGAGAGAGAGAGATTTTATGTATATATTTGGACTTATCTTTTATTGTTTTATTTTCGATGGTATATTCACTATTGTTCATTTACGTTTTTCTAAAGTTCATTTATTTATCTCTCTCTCTCTCTCTCTCTCTCTCTCTCTCTCTCTCTCTCTCTCTCTCTCTCTCTCTCTCTCTCTCTCTCATTATTATCCGTGTTACGTAACTTTAGTTCTAGTGATAACTTCAATGCCAAAACAAACGTGTATAAAATAAAATGATTCTTAACTTACAAAAGATTTGCAAAGATGAAACGCTTTAGGAAGTATGGGAGTTTTGAAAAGGAATTCGATGAAAGGAAAATTTGAGAAACTTACCTTTTATAAAAACTAATAAAAAGAGAATCGACTTTGAAAAGTTATTCCTTAGAGAAGTTACATTTTTTCAACTGTAGTGGAAGCCAGTGAAAAAAAAAACTGTAAATAATAATTTTCAATGATTATATAATATCTTTTCGACATTATATAGAAAAGAAAAAAAAATCATTCGAAATGGTGAGGGAGAAAAGGAAATGTGGAATGAATATTAAAGGAAAAAATCTAACAGGGACTCTTCTTCCGTTATCTCCGTAGGATATCACCTAATGTCAAGGCCTCTTCCCCACCGTATAAGAAAATCCCTCAGGATCTCCGTTGGAATCCTATCATAGTTCTCTGATAATGTTATGGGAGAAAACGTTTCCCTTGCTTAGATAAAAAGGAAACTTAAAGTAAGGACGATTTGGTAACGTCCCTGACTACTGAACGGCAGACTGGGGTTCGTCCTGCTCAAAGTCGTTAGTTCCATTGATCGCTGCAACCTCACAGTCTATGTAAGCTATGGATGTGTATTTTGGGTAGCCTATATGTCTCTCTGCTGAGTCATCAGCAGTCATTGCCTGGCCCTCTTTGAACCTAACTTTGGTGGAGAGAGGGCTTGGCCACTGATCATAAGTTTATATGGTCAGTCTCTAAGGTATTGTTCTGCTTGATAGTGCAATGTCACTGCCCCTTGCCTTTGCCATGGATGAGCAATTTTCAAACCTTTAAAACATGGTTAATAATCTCCCCTTCTTAAAATATCAATAAAGCTTCTAGAATTTAACAGAAGTAAATTAAGTTTCTGGCTTGAGTAGAAATAGTGGTAAAAGCGGGACCCATACAGTGACTGTATGGGTTCTGGGTAAGAGGAAGGACTGCTTTTTGTAACTGATTTATTTCGTAATTTGTTTGGCTGTTACAAAGTTCTAATCTTCTTGTTGACTTTCTTTACTTTACTTGTTTTTAAAGATGATCGAGGTTAGTATTTCAAGAATTGGAGGGCAACACTTAAACTTCTTTGGCCAGACTTGTTAATGTTTCATGGTAAACCAATGCATATTCAGTGTCCGGGATCAGTTAAAGGCCTTAATTGTGATAAAAAAAAGAACACAAAGTTTCAATAGGTAAACTGACAGAATATCCATACCGGGGTTCATTTCAGTCAACATGGCAAAAAATCTATTAGAATTTTAGTCACTTTATAAATTGTCTGCTATTTTTAGCTGATTTGTAAATTGACTGGGTGAACCAGGCAATTCACATATTGCCTGAAAAGTTCAGTCACTTTACAAATTGCCTGGATTTAGATATTGACTGTAACATATATATATATATATATATATATATATATATATATATATATATATATATATATATATATATATATATATATATATATATATTAGGTAACATAAAAGCTTTTATTAAAATTAAACAGGTCTAATTATCTTAATATATTTCAAATATTTTTCATTTTTTCTTATATATGCTGTAGTTTATATTTTTGGAGTCCTTCGACTTGTAGCATCCTGCTAATCAAACTTGAATTGTATATTGGATAGTAATAATATTAATGTTAATAAAATAATGATTATAACATTAATGATAGTAGCATCCTGCTTATCTAACTAATGCTGTATCCTGGCTAATAATAATAATAATAATAATAATAATAATAATAATAATAATAATAATAATAATAATAATAATAATAATAATAATAATAATAGGTTTCATTAATGATGATAGCTCCCTCAGTGGCAACGGTCTTATAGTTCAACTTCTCTATGGCTCTGATAAGTTCCATTTCAGAAGTACTGAATTCCGCCAGCAGCAAAATTCGGTTTATGTTTCAATGGCAAAAGTGAATGCACAGCTAGATATAAGGCTTCCACTATAAAAGCTTTCGTCCACAGGGCTCTTTTGCATTGCTCCTCCTGGGCGGATAACCATGATGAACTTGACCAACTTATCAAGTCTTAGTGAATGATGGATATTCAAACAGGCAAATCAACCGTGAGATGAAGTAGGCCATGGATACTTGATACCAAGCTGAGCATCGGGCTGAAAATACTACAGGGATGAACTTTTATTATAAAGATTTAATGCACAGCAACTTCAAGCAAGATAAGAAAGCTGTGAAAGATATTATCAAGAACCACGTCTCCCTGTAGAAGATAGTACTGAAATAAGACTAATCACTATCAAACAGCCAAGACAAGATCCCTGATAATGGAAAATATCCCAGCCCCACAGATACAGGACTTCCTCAAGCGGTATAATTGGGTTTATTCTTATCAATGCCCAGTTCCAGGATGCCAGTGAAAATACATCGGAATGACACAATATGACTAGCTAAGCATAATTTTGTCCTGTCATGTACAACGTACTATAAAGATTCATGCTACTCAAACACTCAATACTACCATCAGGCATGAAGACATTGTGAGAAATACCAAGATTATATGAATCACACTGGATAGCAAAAGGAGAAACCCCTTCTGAATACAACACAAAAAAAGTTTCTTCTCCCTTCTTACTGCAGGATTGATACCCAACACTCAAACATGAATTTTACAGATGTTGACATCACAAATGAAGACATTACCGATCAACACACCCGCAGCTTGCCTGAGATATTAATTCTCCCAACAAGCGCCTCAACCAATCAGTGAGCAGCTGTCAACGAGCAAAATGGTGACACACCGCCTGAGACTGATTGCAGGAGTAGACTGGCTGAAGCTGTGCCTCTCCTGGCATGTGCTCCAGCGAATGAGAATTCAGTGCACCATTTACATCACTACTCGCTCCGGGCACGTCGCCCGACATGGCCAATGTAAATTTACGGCCAGTTCCTACATTGCTCCTCTGCAATATATAAGGAGCCCACAAACACTGATTGGACCATTTCAGCCTGAAAAAGGGAGGACCGCACCTCTTGATACGTATTGCTGCTTTACAATTTTTTCCTACATTGCTCCTTTGCCATGTATAAGGGGCCCACAAACACTGATTGGACCATTTGAGCCGGATAAAGGGAGGAGCTCACCTCTTGATATGTGTTGCTGTTTTACTGTTTTACCTGGTTACTTGTGACTTTGTACATGTATTTGAATTAAACCCAGAGTTGAGATTTATCTCAACTTCACCTTCTGAGTGATGAACTATGAATTTTGCACAGAATGCCGTACAGATAAAAAAAAAAAGTTATCATAGCATAGAGAAAATAAACTAAAAGCACAATGCCACTGAGGCAGCAATCATCTTTAATGAAACCTGCATAAAAGAGGGCCTAGTCCCCAAATAATAATAATAATAATAATAATAATAATAATAATAATAATAATAATAATAATAATAATAATAATAATAATAATAATAATGATAGGAGGAAGTAGAATTGCTCTGAACTAAAGATATTCTTTAAGAGTAATTTGTTGCTGACGCACCATACGATGACATCGATTTCCGTTATCTTTAAGAGCAATTCGTTATTGACGCATCATACAATGACATCGATTTCCATTATCTTTAAGAGCAATTCGTTATTGACGCAGCATACAATGACTTTGATTTCCCTTTTCTTTAAGAGCAATTCGTTGTTGACGCATCATATGATGACATCGATTTCCATTTTCTTTAAGAGCAATTCGTTGTTGACGCATCATATGATGACATTGATTTCCGTTTTCTTTAAGAGCAATTCATTGTTGACGCATCATGCGATGACATCGATTTCTGTTTTCTTTAAGAGCAATTCGTTATTGACGCATCATATGATGACATCAATTTCCGTTTTCTTTAAGAGCAATTCATTGTTGACGCATCATATGATGACATTCGATTTACGTTTTCTTTAAGAGCAATTTGTTGACGCATCATATGATGACATCGATTTCCGTTTTCTTTAAGAGCAATTCGTTGTTGACGCATCATATGATGACTTCGATTTACGTTTTCTTTAAGAGCAATTCGTTGTTGACGCATCATACGATGACATCGATTTCCATTTTCTTAAGAGCAATTCGTTGTTGACGCATCATATGATGACATTGATTTCCATTTTCTTTAAGAGCAATTCATTGTTGATGCATCATACGATGACATCGATTTCTGCTTTCTTTAAGAGCAATTTCGTTGTTGACGCATCATACGATGACCTCAATTTCCATTTTCTTTAAGAGCAATTCATTTTGACGTACATCATACGATGACATCAATTTCCGTTTCTTTAAGAGCAATTTCATTGTTGACGCATCATACGATGACATCAATTTCCATTTTCTTTAAGAGCAATTCATTGTTGACGCATCATACGATGACTTCAATTTCCGTTTTCTTTAAGAGCAATTCATTGTTGACGCATCATACGATGACATCGATTTCCGTTTTCTTTGAGAGCAATTCGTTGTTGACGCATCATACGATGACTTCAATTTACGTTTTCTAAGAGCAATTCATTGTTGACGCATCATACGATGACATCAATTTATCCATTTTCTTAAGAGCAATTCATTGTTGACGCATCATACGATGACATCGATTTCCATTTTCTTTAAGAGCAATTCATTATTGACGCATCATACGATGACATGGATTTACGTTTTCCTTAAGAGCAATTCATTGTTGACGCATCATACGATGACTTCGATTTCCGTTTTCATTAAGAGCAATTGTTGTTGACGCACCATACGATGACATGGATTTCCGTTATCTTTATGAGCAATTTGTTGTTGACGCATCATAAAACGACATCGATTTCCGTTTTCTTTAAGAGCAATTAATTATTGACGCATCATACGATGACTTCGATTTACGTTTTCCTTAAGAGCAATTTGTTGTTGACGCATCATACGAATGACATCGATTTCTGTTTTCTTTAAGAGCAATTCATTGTTGACGCATCATACGATGACATCGATTTCTGTTTTCATCAAGAGCAATTCGTTGTTGACGCATCATACGATGACATCGATTTACGTTTTCTTTAAGAGCAAATTGTTGTTGATGCATCAGACTATGACATCGATTTCCATTTTCTTTGAGAGCAATTTGTTGTTAAAGCATCATACAATGACATCAATTCCGTTTTTTTTAAGAGCAATTCGTTGTTGACGCATGATATGATGACATCGATTTCCGTTTTCTTTAAGAACAATTTGTTGTTGACGCATCATACGATGAAATCGATTTCCGTTTTCTTTAAGAGCAGTTCGTTGTTGACGCATCATACGGTGACATCGATTTCTGTTTTCTTTAAGACCAATTCGTTGTTGACGCATCAGAAGATGGCATCGATTTCCGTTTTCTTTAAGTGCAATTCGTTGTTGACGCATCGAACGATGGTTTCCATTTCCGTTTGCTATTAAGAGCAAATCGTTGTCAAAATCAAACCCGCCATTGAAATAGAAACCAAATTTTTGGCTAGTAACTGATAACGGTTTTAATGAATCTTGTTTAATGATTTTCCTAGACAATGAATTTTGAAAACATCAGGACCTGCAAAGGGTTCATGATGAAGTCAGAGGTGTAGAATAAGACGAATGACAAACTTTTTCATAAAGTTAGACATTTGTCTCATTTACTGCATGAATCTAAAACTAATATGAACCCCATGATAATCATTAATTAGAATAAAT